>NC_029791.2:32708575-32737932 GCF_000816755.2 Arachis ipaensis
TGCATCATCTTTTATAAATTTTGTCCCCAAAATTTACGAGTAAATACCTAATTTGTCTTTTGTCCATTTTTACGAAAAATAAGGTGCTCTTTGTAAAAAAAAAAAAGAACATTTCGGTCTTCAACCTTTTCATTTTAGAATAATACGACCTCTTTGTTAAAAAATTCGTTAAATAGTAACAAAAATTAGTTTTGTGTAAGTTTTATTTGTAATTTGTGGGGGGTTTTAAACACCACAAAAAAATTTTCAATGATATAACTAATTATGACCATTATTACCACCACCTTCTTCATTCTCATCATTATCACTTCCACCTCTACTATTTTTGTTGTGTAACCATACTTTATCACTATCATTATCTCCTCTACTGTCATCATCACCAATACATATATTATCAACATTAATGTTATCTTATTTCATTTCTTGTTCGATGCGCACGCACGCGCGCGCACACACACGCACAAATAGAAAGCTTATATAGAAAATCAAAAGACATATATATGAAGTCAAATAATATAATTCTTTTATCCATACTTATCTAAATAATACTTCAAACCAAATCTCTAATTTTTATAAAAATTTCGACAGCATCTCCTTTAAAATTAGAACTTTCACACAATCAACCGATCCTCAATCTTTCATCACACACACACACACACACATAACTCAACCAATCCTCAATCTTTCATCATCAATACTCACATTCGTCAATAATCATTCATCAACTCCCGTCAACAATATTAATTAACACAATTCTTACAACCAACTCAACAAAATCATCATTCATCAACTCATTCACAATATAATTCCACATTTCCATCAAGGTTACTAGCATTAATATATTCCCACATTTTCAACCTATCCTATGGTCATCTAGCTTATGTTTTCACAAAATATTATATTTTATCTACGAGAAAGAAAAACCATACATTGGCTTATTCCTCCCTAAGCCCGGAACACCTCAATTATCCACGGTTCCTCAAGCTCCAAAGCTCTAATTCCTCACCAATTGAATTTTCAGCTTCCAGGATTCAACTCCAAGCTTCCAATATCCACCAATTTAACTCCAAATCAACAAGATACACAATCTAATTCATACAATATCACAATAATCAATATTGAGCTCACTAAATAACCAATTCACAAGGTTTAGGATTTTTTTTTTACCGTTACCCACGAGTCAAATGGACAAAGTCCTACACTATCCACGAGCTAATTCGACCGTAGAACATCAAAACCACATAATCTCTCAAAATCAAAATCTTAAATTTCGAAATTAGGGAAGAATGGCTGAGTGAGAAATCGCTAGATTCTTTCCAAATTGTTTAGTGAGTTGTTTAGATAATTTCGAGACAAAGGCGTGGCCGCTAACAGCACGTCAATCGGAACTCCGAATTGAAAGTTATAGACAATTGAAATTGAAAGTGGAAGGGTTACGATTCAACGCTGATTGCTCCCTCCATCAACGTGTTTCAGGCCATTTGGGGAAGAAGAGTGCAAGTCTTGGTTTTATATAATGGGCCTTGGACCCAGTTTGGGTCCGGTCCAACCGGTTCGGCCCGTTTAGTCTAATTTTGGGCTAAAGACTTTAAAATTAGTGTCAAAATTCATAATTTTTTTTATTTCTTCTTTTCTAAACTATAAAATTTAATTTCTTAATTTTTTTAAATGATAATTAATTTATTGGTTAATTATTTACCAATTACTCGGGGTTTACATCCTTCCCCTTAACAAAAATTTTTGCCCTAAAAAATTCGCTCTCAAATCTTCATATACGCTCCTTCAGATTCAACCGACCTCTTACCATTCATTTTGCTATTCTCCAACATCAATCTAACACCCTATTCCCGATTCAAGCCTAAGTCATACCCTTTTGTTTCACTTTCAACTTCGTCTAACTCTTTCTCAATGACTACAAACTTCCTTATCCTTCAATGGTTCTCCCAAAATGAAATCAATCTTAATTCTTTCTCAACTGTCTCAAACACTAAACAATTTTTCAATCACTTAGTCTGAGTCAATCTGTTATAACCTAAACCACACATTCATACTCTCCATTCCTCAATCCTATGTCAACCCTCAAATCATTCTCATATCCCAAGACTTCTTTCTCCCATCACTACAGTTCTAGAGCCACAAAAATTGCCGCGCTTCCGCAGTGCCACTCTAATTATAAGCCACTAAGAACTTAATCACTCGTCTACTCTGCTAGGACATTCCTTGAATCTCTTTATCTCTCTAACTAAATGCTATCAACCATTTTTTCAGCTGCACGAGTTCAAATCCATGGTTGTCTCCGCCACCTAATCCATCACCACCTCCATCACAATTCCTAAGTTATCCGCTCCATCCCCTTCAGCAGTAGCTCGCACAGTAGCAGCCCTAAAATCAACCGTATCATCTCACTCGCGTCCACGAGACATCCTTTAGATCTTGTCTACACCGAACAATTGATATTAAGGTGATAAGTATGAATATCTCAAGTCTAGTGCTTCAATTCTCTAAAAGTATGCTCATGAATATCTATGCTATATATGTCAAGCAGACATCTTAAATAGCATATACACACAGCCAAAGTATGCTCAGAAGCATAGTCAGTCGGTCCCTCAGGCTCTATAGGAACGAATTGCTCTGATACCATAACGTAACACCATGCTACACAGAGCTTTACACCTAGGGTGTAAAACAGAGGTGGCGAGGCGCAACGACCTCTAAAATGCCTTGAAAGAAAAGGGGTACGACAAAAACAAAATTGAAGGTACAATGCTCACGAGAAGCGAAAAGATAGAAAGCTTATACAGAAAATCAAAAGACAGATATATAAAAGTAGAATTCCAAATGATAATTATATAATCAAGATCAAGACTCGATCTGCAAAGCAAAGGTCGGATAGAATATATATATTACACCCCAAAAATAAACCATAAATATAAATTCTGTTTCTCCAAGTCAACCTCTAAGAAGGACAAAACATAATATATACAAGATGGAGAATCCATACACATATATAAACATAAACCGAATACAAACACCAAGTTCCAAGACAGTTCTTTGCTTCCAAGAGTCTCTAGAATGCTCAGTGAGGTACTTCCTAACCTACATCTAAAAAACAACAATATGTATGGAATGAGAATCGGAGATTCTCAGCATGGTAAAGGTGCCCACATAGTTAATATAAAAGGTTCCGGAAAAGCCAGAGGCAATCCTAAAACTCCGACACTCCGATTTAAATCTTAGAGTTTATAAATGGAAAACCATGAACAGGGTAGGTTATTGATGAGCGGATAATTTATACCCTTTTTGGCATTATTTTTATATAGTTTTTAATATGTTTTAATTACTTTTTATTATATTTTTATTAGTTTTTATGAAAAAATCACATTTCTGGACTTTACTATGAGTTTGTATGTTTTTCTGTGATTTCAGGTATTTTCTGGCTGAAATTGAGGGACCTGAGCAAAAGTCTGATTCAGAGGCTGAGAAAGGACTACAGATGCTGTTGGATTCTGACCCTCCTGCACGCGAAATGGATTTTCTGGAGCTACAGAAGCCCACTTGGTGCGCTCTCAATTTCTTTGGAAAGTAGACATCTTGGGCTTTCCAGAAATGGATAATAGTCCATACTTTGTCCGAGATTTGATGGCCCAAACTGGCATCTAAACGCCAGCCAGAGACCCTTTTTTGGCGTAAAACGCCAGAACTGGCGCCAGAACTGGAGTTAAATGCCCAAACTGGCATCCAAGCTGGCATTTAATTCAGGAGAAGGCCTATGCACGTGTAAAGCTCAATGCTCAGCCCAAAAACACACCAAGTGGCCCCGGAAGTGGATTTCTACACTATCTGCACTTAGTTACTTATTTTCTGTAATCCTTAATAGCTAGTTTAGTATAAATACTAGTATTTCCTATTGTATTCGCATGGTTGAAAAACCCTCTTTATACTTTTGATAACTTTGGATCATTTTGAGGAGGCTGGCCATTCGGCCATGCCTAGACCTTTTTCTCTTATGTATTTTCTATGGTGGAGTTTCTACACCTCATAGATTAAGGTGCGGAGCTCTGCTGTTCTTCATGAATTAATGCAAGTACTATTGTTTTTCTTTCAATTTACGCTTACTTCTTATCCAAGATATACTTTCGTACTTAATTCAGTTAAGTCAGAATGAAGGGGTGACCCGTGACAATCACCCACTATCTTCGTTACTCGCTTAGCCAAGATCCGCGTGCCTGACAACCACAAGCGGTCTACATGATGTTCAACGTAGTCATTGGACAACAGCCGGAGTATATTCTCTTGGGTTTCTAATCCACGGACTGAGTCCGTGAGGTTAGAACCTTCGTGGTATAGGCTAGAACCAATTGGCAGCATTCTTGAGATCCGGAAAGTCTAAACCTTGTCTGTGGTATTCCGAGTAGGATCTGGGAAGGGATGACTGTGACGAGCTTCAAACTCGCGAATGTTGGGAACAGTGACAGTGTGCAAAAGGATAGAGAGATCCTATTCCGACGCTAGTGAGAACCGACAGATGATTAGCCGTGCGGTAGCTGTACTTGGTATTTTTCATCCGAGACGAGAAATCCGACAGTTGATTAGCCGTGCAGAGATTGTACCTGGTATTTTTCATCCGAGAGGATCATACAGCTTGCCATGGAAGGGAGCACGCATGATTGGAAGAAGACAATAGGAAAGCAGAGGTTCAGAAGCAACAAAGCATCTCTAAATGCTTATCTGAAATTCCCACCAATGAATTACTTAAGTATCTTATTTTATTTTATGTTTTATTTATCTTTTAATTATCAAAACCTCATAACCTTTTGAATCCGCCTGACTAAGATTTACAGAATGACCATAGCTTGATTCAAGCCGACAATCTCCGTGGGATCGACCCTTACTCACGTAAGGTATTACTTGGACGACCCAGTGCACTTGCTGGTCAGTTGTACCGGAGTTGTGAAAAGTGTGATCACAATTCCGTGCACCAAGTTTTTGGCGCTGTTGCCGGGGATTGTTCGAGTTTGGACAACTGACGGTTCATCTTGTTGCTTAGATTGGGTAATTTTATTTTATGTTTAAGCTTTTTATTTTTAATTTCGAAAAAAAAAATATTTAGTTTTCGAAAAATTCATAAAAATTTTTAAGAATGAATTCTAGAGCTTCATGAGATATGTTGAAGCTTGGCTGGCTGTTAAGCCATGTCTAATCTTTTGGACCGTGGTTTCCACTTTCCATTGTAGAAAGGACATGTCTGTATTTGTTATGCTAAAGCTTGGCTGGCCATTTGGCCATGTCTAATTCTTTTGGACCGAAACTTTAGACTAACATTGCATGAATCCTGGAATTCTTATTAAAAATTTTGAATTTCTTTATTTTCTTTTTCCAAAATAATTTCGAAAAAAAATATATAAAAAAATTAATAAAATCATAAAACCAAAAAATTTTGTGTTTCCTGTTTGAGTCTTGTGTCAAATTTTAAGTTTGGTGTCAATTGCATGTTTTAAGTTTTCTTAAATTTTCGAAAATATATGCATTGTGTTCTTCTTTGATCTTCAAGTTGTTCTTGATGATTTTCTTTGTTTAATCTTGTGTTTTTCTTGTTTTGTGTTTTTTTCTTGTTTTTCATATGCATTTTTGAATTCATAGTGTCTAAACATTAAAAATTTCTAAGTTTGGTGTCTTGCATGTCTTTCTTTTCTTAAAAATTTTCAAAAATATATTCTTGATGTTCATCATGATCTTCAAAGTGTTCTTGGTGTTCATCTTGACATTCAAAGTGTTCTTGCATGCATTATTTGTTTTGATCTTAAATTTTTATGTTTTGTTTCATTTTTTTATTTTTCTCTCTCCTTATTAAAAATTCAAAAAAATAAAAAATAATATCTTTTCCTTATTTTACTCATAAATTTTAAAATTTTGGGTTGATTTAGTCAAAAATTTTTAAATTTAGTTGTTTCTTGTTAGTCAAGTCAAAATTTCAATTTAAAAACTTTATCTTTTCAAATCTTTTTCAAAAATAAAATATTTTTTCATTTTTCTTTTTAATATTTTCGAATTTCTTAACTAAAATTTTCAAAATCTTTTTCTCAATTTTATTTCATATTTTCAAAAACTTTACTAATAGTTAATGTTTTGATTCAAAAATTTCAAGTTTGTTACTTTCTTGTTAAGAAAGGTTCAACTTTTAAATTCTAGAATCATATCTTTTAGTTTCTTGTTAGTCAAGTCGTCAACTTTAATCTTAAAAATCAAATCTTTTTAAATTTCTTTTTCAAATCTTTTTCAAAATAAATTTTAATCATATCTTTTTCAAAATTTAAAAATCTTTTTCTAACTTCTTATCTTTTCAAAAATTTGACTTTCAAACCTTTTCAACTAATTACTTGATTTGTTTGTTTTAATTTTAAAAAATTTACTATTTCTTATCTTTTTCAAAATCACCTAACTACTTTTCTCTCTCATTAATTTCGAAAACTAACTAACAACTTTTTCAAAAATCTTTTTAACTAATTAATTTATTTAGTTTTCAATTTGCTTTTATTTCTTTTCTTAAAATTCGAATTCTAACTTATAATTAAAATAAAAACAAAAAAATTTTCTTTTCTTTTAAGTAAAATTCGAATACTCTCTCTCATCTCTTTCTATTTATTTAATTATTTACTAACACTTCTCTTCTACTCATAATTCGAACCCCCTCCCTCTCTCTGTGTTCGAATTCCTCTTATTCTCTCTCTACCTCATTCTTCTATTCTTCTATTCTTATACTCACATAAAGGAATCTCTATACTGTGACATAGAAAATTCCTCTTCTTTTCTATTCTCTTTTTTTTCATATGAGTAGGAACAGGGATAAAGATATTCTTGTTGAAGCTGATCCTGAACCTGAAAGGACTCTAAAGAGGAAGCTAAGAGAAGCTAAAGCACAACACTCCGGAGAGGACCTTACAGAAATTTTCGAAAAAGAAGTAGACATCACAGTCAAACCCAACAACAATGGTGGAGATGCAAGGAAGATGCTTGGTGACTTTACTGCACCAACTTTCGACTTCTGTGGAAGAAACATCTCAATTCCTGCAATTGGAGCAAACAACTTTGAGCTTAAGCCTCAATTAGTTTCTCTAATGCAGCAGAATTCCAAGTTTCATGGACTTCCATTGGAAGATCCTCATCAGTTCTTAGTTGAATTCTTGCAAATCTGTGACACTATTAAGACCAATGGGGTTAATCCTGAGGTCTATAGACTTCTACTTTTTCCCTTTGCTGTAAGAGACAGAGCTAGGATATGGTTGAACTCACAACCTAAAGAAAGCCTGAACTCTTGGAAAAAGTTGGTCAATGCTTTCTTGGCCAAATTCTTTCCACCTCAAAAGTTGAGCAAGCTTAGAGTGAAAGTCCAAACCTTCAAACAGAAGGAAGGTGAATCCCTCTATGAAGCTTGGGAAAGATACAAGCAATTGATCAGAAGGTATCCTTCTGACATGCTTTCAGAATGGAGCATCTTATGTATATTCTATGATGGTCTGTCCGAATTGTCCAAGATGTCATTCGACCACTCTGCTGGTGGATCTCTTCATCTGAAGAAAACACCTGCAAAAGCCCAAGAACTCATTGAAATGGTTGCAAATAACCATTTCATGTATACTTCTGAACGAAATCCTGTGAATAATGGGATGACTCAGAAGAAAGGAGTTCTTGAGATTGATACTCTGAATGCCATATTGGCTCAGAATAAAATATTGACTCAGCAAGTCAATATGATTTCTCAGAATCTGACTGGAATGCAAGCTACATCTGGCAGTACTAAAGAAGCCTCCTCTGAAGGAAAAGCTTATGACCTTGAGAATCCTGCAATGAAAGAGGTGAATTACATGGGAGAATTATATGGAAACACCTATAATCCTTCATGGAGAAATCATCCTAATTTCTCATGGAAGGATCAGCAAAAGCCTAATCAAGGCTTCAATAATAATAATAATGGTGGGAAAATTCGGTTTGGCAACAGCAAGCGTTTTCCATCATCTTCTCAGCAACAGATAGAGAATTCTAAGCAGAGCCTCTCTGACTTAGCAACATAGTCTCTGATCTATCTAAGACCACTCTCAGTTTCATGACTGAAACAAGGTCCTCCATAAAAAATTTGGAGGCACAAGTGGGTCAGCTGAGTAAAAGAGTTACTGAAACTCCTCCTAGTACTCTCCCAAGCAATACAGAAGAGAATCCTAAAAGAGAGTGCAAGGCCATAACCATATCTAAAGTGGCCGAACCTGGAGAGAGTAAAAAGACAGTGATTTCTAATGAGGGATACCTTGCTAGACGTCCACTAACCATTAAGAAGTTCCCTATTGAGGAACCAAAGGAATCTGAGGCTCATACAGAGACCATGGAGATTTCACGGAACTTACTGTTGCCATTCATGAGCTCTGATGAGTATTCTTCCTCTAAAGAAGATGAAGATATTGTTGAAGAGCAAGTTGCTTAGTATCTAGGAGCAATCCTGAAGCTGAACACCAAGTTATTTGGTAATGAGACTTGGGAGGATGAACCTCCATTGCTCATCAATGAACTGAATGCCTTGGTTCAGTAGAAATTACCTCAGAAGAAACCGGATCCCGGAAAGTTCTTAATCCCTTGTACCATAGGCACCATGACCTTTGAGAAGGCTCTGTGTCACCTGGGGTCAGGAATAAACCTTATGCCACTCTTTGTAATGGAGAAACTAGGGATCTTTGAGGTACAAGCTGCAAGAATCTCACTAGAGATGGTAGACAAATCAATGAAACAGGCTTATAGACTTGTAGAGGATGTCTTAGTGAAGGTTGAAGGCCTGTACATCCCTGCTGAATTCATAATCCTAGACACTAGGAAGGATGAGGATGAATCCATTATTCTTGGAAGACCCTTCTTGGCCACAGCAAGGGCTGTGATTGATGTAGACAGAGGAGAGTTAGTCCTTCAATTGAATGAGAACTACCTTGTGTTTAAGGCTCAAGGATCTTCTTCTGTAACCATGGAGAGGAAGCATGAAAAGCTTTTCTCAATACAGAGTAAAATAGAGCCCCCACATTCAAACTCTAAGTTTGCTGTTGGGAGGCCACCATTAAGCTCTGAGTCTCTGTGAAGCTCTCTAAGAGCTCACTGTCAAGCTATTGACATTAAAGAAGCGCTTATTGGGAGGCAACCCAATGTTATTTAATTATATTTATTTTCTATAGACATTTGTTTTCCATTGCCATGTTATGTTTTCTTTAGGTTGATGATCATGTGGAATCATAAAAACAGCTGCAGAATTAAAGCGGAATCAAAAACAACATAAAAATAGCACACCCTGGAGGATAAGCTTACTGGCGTTTAAACGCTAGTAAGAATAGCAGAATGGGCGTTTAACGCCTAGTCTGGCAGCATTCTGGGCGTTAAACTCCAGAATTGGCAGACAGACTAGCGTTTAACGCCAGAAAAGGGTGTCTGGCTGGCGTTAAACGCCAGAAAGGGGCATCAGCCTGGCGTTTAACGCCAAAAAAGGTAGCAGAGATGGCGTTAAATGCCAGAAATGGCACACAGAGGGCGTTTAAATGCCAGAAAGGTGTAGGAGCAGAATTCCTTGACACCTCAGGATCTGTGGACCCCACAGAATCCCACCTACCCCAACTCACTCTATTTTCTCTTCACACCTTTCTATAACACTCTCTCCTAAATATCCTTGACCAATCACATCAATACCTATTCCCCAAACACCATTCACCTATCAAATCCTACCCTCTTTCCCACAATCTCTTCACCACTCACATCCATCCACTACTCCCCAAAAACCCATCATAAAACCCCACCTACCTCACCATTCAAATTCAAAACATTTCCCTCCCAAACCCAACCCCTTCATACACGACTTCCCTCTCTTTCTTACCCTATAAACACCCCTCTATCTCCTCCATTTCTTCTTCTTCTCCTCCTTTCTTTCTTCTTTTGCTCGAGGACGAGCAAACCTTTTAAGTTTGGTGTGGGAAAAAGCTCTGCTTTTTGTTTTTCCATAACCATTAATGGCACCTAAGGCCGGAGAAATCTCTAGAAAGAGAAAAGGGAAGGTAATTGCTTCCACCTTCGAGTCATGGAAAATGGAGAGATTCATCTCAAAAGTCCATCAAGATCACTTCTATGAAGTTGTGACCAAGAAAAAGGTTATCCCCGAGGTCCCCTTCATGCTCAAAAAGAGTGAATATCCGAAGATCCGACGTGAGGTTCGAAGAAGAGGTTGGGAAGCTTTCACCAACCCCATCTAACAAGTCAGAATCTTAATGGTTCAAGAATTCTATGCTAATGCATGGATCACTAAGAACCATGATCAAAGTGTGAACCCGAACGCAAAGAATTGGCTCACAATGGTTCGGGAGAAATACTTAGATTTCAGTCCAGAAACTGTAAGGTTGGCATTCAACTTGCCAATAATGAGAGGAGATCCTCATCCTTTCACTAGAAGAGTCAACTTTGATCAAAGGTTGGACCAAGTTCTCATGGACATCTGTGTGGAAGGAATGCAATGGAAGAGAGACTCCAAAGGCAAGCCGGTTCAACTGAGAAGGCTTGACCTCAAGCCCATGGCTAGAGGATGGTTAGAGTTCATCCAACACTCTATCATTCCTACTAGCAACTCTCATGGACCTCAACAAGAGAATGAGAAAATTTCTCATCAAGAAATCCCTGAGATGCCCCAAGGGATACACTTTCCTCCACAAGGCTATTGGGAGCAACTCAACACCTCTTTAGGAGACTTGAGTTCTAACATGGAGCAACTAAGGATGGACCAAAAGGCCATGAGAGAGGAGCAACAAAGGCAATGAAGAGATATTGAGGAGCTAAAACACTCCATAGGATCTTCAAGAGGAAGAACTAGCCACCGTCACTAAGGTGGACCCGTTCTTTAATTTTCTTGTTCTTATTTTCCTGTTTTTCGTTTCTATGCTTTATGTTTTGTCTATGTTTTTGTCTTTATTACATGATCATCAGTGTTTAGTGTCTATGTCTTAAAGTTATGAATGTTCTATGAATCCTTAACCTTTCTTAAATGAAAAATATTTTCTGAAAAAGAAAAAGAAGTACATGAATTTCGAATTCTATCTTGAAAATAGTTTAATTATTTTGATGTGGTGGCAATATTTTTTGTTTTCTGAATGAATGCTTGAACAGTGCATATTTTTTATAGTAATTTTTATGAATGTTAAAATTGTTGGCTCTTGAAAGAATAAAGAAAAAAAAGAGAAATATTATTGATAATCTGAAAAATCATAAAATTGATTCTTGAAGCAAGAAAAAGCAGTGAAAAACACAAAGCTTGCGAAAAAATATTTGCGAAAAATAAAGAAAGAAAAAGAAAAAGCAAGCAGAAAAAGCCAATAACCTTTTAAACCAAAAGACAAGGATAAAAAGGATCCAAGGCTTTGAGCATTAATGGATAGGAGGGCCCAAAGGAATAAAATCCTGGCCTAAGCGGCTAAATCAAGTTGTCCCTAACCATGTGCTTGTGGCGTGAAGGTGTCAAGTAAAAAAGCTTGAGACTGAGCGGTTAAAGTCGTGGTCCAAAGAAAAAAGAGTGTGCTTAAGAACTCTGGGCACCTCTAACTGGGGACTTTAGCAAAGCTGAGTCACAATCTAAAAAGGTTCACCCAGTTATGTGTCTGTGGCATTTATGTATCCGGTGGTAATACTGGAAAACAAAATGCTTAGGGTCACGACCAAGACTCATAAAGTAGCTGTGTTCAAGAATCAACATACTGAACTAGGAGAATCAATAACACTATCTGAATTCTGAGTTCCTATGGATGCCAATCATTCTGAACTTCAAAGGATAAAGTGAGATGCCAAAACTATTCAGAAGCGCAAAGTTACTAGCCCCGCTCATCTAATTAAAACTAATCTTCATTGATAATTTTGGAATTTATTGTATTTTCTCTTCTTTTTATCCTATTTTGTTTTTAGTTGCTTGGGGACAAGCAACAATTTAAGTTTGGTGTTGTGATGAGCGGATAATTTATACCCTTTTTGGCATTGTTTTTACATAGTTTTTAATATGTTTTAATTACTTTTTATTATATTTTATTAGTTTTTATGCAAAAATCACATTTCTAGACTTTACTATGAGTTTGTGTGTTTTTCGATGATTTCAGATATTTTCTGACTAAAATTGAGGGACCTGAGCAAAAGTCTGATTCAGAGGCTGAGAAAGGACTGTAGATGCTGTTGGATTCTGACCCTCATGCACGCGAAATGGATTTTCTGGAGCTACAGAAGCCCAATTGGCACGCTCTCAAATGGGTTGGAAAGTAGACATCTTGGGCTTTCTAGCAATGTATAATAGTCCATACTTTTCCTGAGAGACCCTTTTCTGGCATAAAACACCAGAACTGGCACCAGAATTAGAGTTAAACGCCCAAACTAGCATCCAAGCTGGCGTTTAACTCAAGAGAAGGCCTATGCATGTGTAAAGCTCAATGTTCAGCCCAAGAACACATCAAGTGGACCCCGGAAGTGGATTTCTGCACTATCTGCACTTAGTTACTTATTTTCTGTAATCCTTAGTAACTAGTTTAGTATAAATACTAGTATTTCCTATTGTATTCGCATGGTTGAAAAAACCCTCTTTATACTTTTGATAACTTTGGATCATTTTGAGGAGGCTGGCCATTCGGCCATGCCTAGACCTTTTTCTCTTATGTATTTTCTACGGTAGAGTTTCTACACCTCATAGATTAAGGTGCGGAGCTCTGCTGTTCTTCATGAATTAATGCAAGTACTATTATTTTTATTTCAATTCACGCTAACTTCTTCTCCAAGATATACTCTCGTACTTAATTCAGTTAAGTCAGAATGAAGGGGTGACCCGTGATAATCACCCACTATCTTCGTTACTCGCTTAGCCAAGATCCGCGTGCCTGACAACCACAAGCGGTCTACATGATGTTCAACGTAGTCATTGGATGACAGCCGAAGTATATTCTCTTGGGTTTTTAATCCACGGACCGAGTCCGTGAGGTTAGAACCTTCGTGGTATAGGCTAGAACCAATTGGCAGCATTCCTGAGATCCGGAAAGTCTAAACCTTGTTTGTGGTATTCCGAGTAGGATCTGGGAAGGGATAACTGTGACGAGCTTCAAACTCGCGAATGTTGGGCGCAGTGATATTGTGCAAAAGGATAAAGAGATCCTATTCCGACGCTAGTGAGAACCGACAGACGATTAGCCGTGCGATAGCTGTACCTGGTATTTTTCATCCGAGACGAGAAATCCAATAGTTGATTAGCCGTGCAGAAACCGTACCTGGTATTTTTTATCCGAGAGGATCATACAGCTTGCCATGGAAGGGAGCATGCATGATTGGAAGAAGACAATAGGAAAGCAGAGGTTCAGAAGCAACAAAGCATCTCCAAACACTTATCTGAAATTCCCACCAATGAATTACATAAGTATCTTATTTTATTTTATGTTTTATTTATCTTTTAATTATCAAAACCTCATAACCATTTGAATCCGCCTGACTAAGATTTACAGGATGACCATAGCTTGATTTAAGCCGACAATCTCCGTAGGATCGACCCTTACTCACGTAAGGTATTACTTGGACGACCCAGTGCACTTGCTTGTCAGTTGTACCGGAGTTGTGAAAAGTGTGATCACAATTCCGTGCACCAGTTATCTAAGGTTCTTATTTCTAATTCATTTCTAACTTAAGCCCTAATTTCTGCCTTCCTCCAATCCTCCAAAACTCTGGTGCACAGACACGCAATACAGACACAGCAAACACAAATAGGATACAGATACAGCAGATAGAAAATATAGCAGGTAAGCATATTAATCACATAGGCAAGCCCAATTAATGCACAATCAAACAAAACACACATATGCATATGATGTATGTCTGCCCCATGGCTGATGACTCTCAACTGTCGGTTATAAAACCAACCCGACATGTCCGGTAGCTAATCAAAACATCGTTCTCTTGAAAACTGGTGAGCAGTACAATACCAGGATCCTCACCTAGTGAGCGGTAAACCATCTCGATCCCCACCATCTGCGGGCGGTAATCCACCCCGATCCCCACAGACATTTTCAATTGAAAAATAGCACACACGTGGACGGTAAATAACCACGATTCCCACAAAACAATTCTCTTTAAAATTTGGTGGGCGGTAAACAACCACAATCCCCACAAAACAATTTCAAATCAAGTTCATTCATATAACCTCAGCATTCAACACTTCATAATCAAACTCAACTCTCATCATTTTTCTTTCTAATCTCTTTCTAGGAGAAAGTGGACAATGCCACTGCCTCTTACCCGGTCACACATATCTCATTAACTTGAGAAATCAAATTCAAACATAATACTTTTCTCGATAAAACTCAAAATTTAATCATTTCAATAATTAGACTTAAAAAATTAACTCTCATCATCCTTCATTCCCTATTACCACACCTCCCATATCGTTCATCAACAATTCATACTCAAAACACAATTCATTCTTTTTTAAATAAAGCAAACTCAAAACATAATCCTTTTCTTAATAACTCAAAATCAAATCATAAAATCCTTAAAAATGTAAATCTTTTTAAATAATCACTTCAGATGAAGCCTCCTATTTTCATAAAACTTTCGGCAGCATCTCCTCTACCTTTCAAACCCTTTTCAAATCATTTCTAATAAGCCAAACCAATTCCAATATCAAAATCATTTCCAACTCTCAAGTCATTCATTATTCAACACACACACACACACACACAAACACACACACACACACACACACACATATATATATATATATGTAACTCAACCAATCTTCAATCTTTCATCATCAATACTCACATTCATCAACTCCTATCAACAATGTTAATTAACATAATTCCTATAACCAACTCAACAAAATCATCATTCATCAACCCATTCACAATATAATTCCACATTTCCATCAAGGTTACTAGCATTAACATATTCCCATATTTTTAACCTATTATATGATCATCTAGCCTATGTTTTCACAAAACATTATATATTATCTAAGAGAAACCAAAACTATACCTTGGTTGATTCCTCCCTAAGCTCGGAACACCTCAATTATCCACCGTTCCTTAAGATCCAAAGCTCCAACTCCCTTACCATTTGAATTTTCAGCTCCCAGGATTCAATTCCAAGCTTCCAATATCCACCAATTTAACTCCAATTCAACAAGATACACGATCTAATTCATATAATATCACAATAATCAACATTGAGCTCACTAAATCACCAATTCAAAAGGGTTAGAGTTTTTTTACCATTACACACGAGTCAAATGGATAAAGCCCTACATTATCCATGAGCTAATTTGACCCTAGAACATCAAAACCACATAATCTCTCAAAATCAAAACCTTAAATTTTGAAATTAGGGAAGAGTAGCTGAGTAAAAAATCGCTAGATTCTTACTAAATTATTCAGTGGGTTGTGTAAAGAATTTTGATACGAACGTGTGGCCGCTGACGGCTCGTCAATCAGAGCTCCGGATTGAAAGTTATGGACGATTGAAATTGAAAGTAGAAGGGTTAGGGTTCAACGCTGATTGCTCCCTCCATCAACATGTTTCAGGCCATTTGGGGAAGAAAAGTGCAAGTCTTGGTTTTTTTATATAATGGGCCTTGGACCGGTTTGGGTCTAGTTCAATTGATTTGACCCGTTTAGTCTAATTTTGGGTCAAAAACTTTAAAATTAGTGTCAAAATTCATATTTTAATTATGTCTTCCTTTCTAAACTATAAAATTTAATATTCTCAAATATTTTTTCAATGATATAATCAACTATGATCACTATTATCACCATCTTCTTTATTCTCATCATTATCAATTTTACCTCTACCATTTATGTTGTATAACCATATTTTGTCACCATTGTTATTTCTTTTACTTTCATCGTCACCAATACAAATATCATCAATATTAATATTATCTTATTTCATTTATTGTTCGATGTTATTTTTTCTCTTTAAAAAGTCTTCGTGCTGCAATTACTTTTTTCTCCTACGATATTATTTTCAGCAATGATCTTTCTCCACTTAACCACCACCAATCAAAGAATTTTTAAAAAATAAACTTATTAATAGTTTGTGGGAGTTTAAAACCCCCACAAATTATAAATAAAACTCCCGCAAAACTAATTTTTATTACTATTTAACATATTTTTTAATAGAGGTATCGTATTATCCTAAAAAAAAAAAAGTTGAGCACCAAAGGGTCCCTTTTTGTTTTGGACAAGGGGCGCCTTGCCTTCATGAAAATGGATAAGGATCGGATTGGGTCTTTACTCCAAAATCCATTGACCTGTTTGATAAAATTCTGGATAAATATTTTTCATTTCATCTTCTAATTCCTATGTTGCTTCTTCTTTTGTTAACCCTTTGCACACCACTATAAATAAAGGAGTTTCTTTTATTCTTAAATTTTTAACAAACTTCACTAAAGAAAAATGCTGAATACCTTCGAATTTACCTTCGAATGTTACCGGCAGATTTAGCATCAGATTTACCGGCAGTTATAGTGAAAATTCATCCCTTGAAAAAAATTTTGTCAGATTAAATATTCCGTCACTAAATCCGACAGTAAGTACTGGCACAAAATTTTATTTTATTTGCACCATTTTCCTTTCGAATTTTACAGCAAAATTTTTCTACAGTAACGGGATTTAGTGAAACGCGTCGTTTAGGTAATGACGAATACCTTACCGCAAGATTTATCTTCCGGTAAATCCGACGATAAAATTGGGGTAAAATTCAATACGAAACCCTTCTCATTCACTTCTGCNTTAAAGCTACCGCCATCGCCACCACCTGGAGCTGTTGCCGTCGCCGCCACTGTATGCCGTCGTCACTGCTGTTGGAGCTGTTATCGCCGCCCCCTCTGTTGGTGGCTGCTCCCATCGAAGATTCACACCTTGTCCCGTCATTACCGCCTGCTATCACCACCACACTTTCACCATCCTGCAGCTACCATCAGAGAAATTTTTCTATAGTTTTTTTATTTTTCTAGATTTTTTATGAGTTTACGATTTTGTTTAATAAAGTGTGTGATTAGGAATTTTTATATTAATTTAGTGTAATTAGAAATTAAATAATGTTAGTGTAGGTTACGGTAAGGTAAAATTAAGAGTGCTTGAGTTGTTGAAAGTTTTTGTTTAAGTATTAAGAGTGCTTGAGCTTATCAAAAAATTTATTTGAGTTTAGTGAGTGAGTTTCTTTTAATTGCATTCAATTTATATCATTTATGTTTGTTATGCTTGTTATTAATTTGGTGAAATTAAAATTATATTTTAATTAATTTCAATGTTGAGTTTTATTTATTTCTTGCAAATTAGTCTTTGATGTAGTTTTACCTTGTGAATTTAATAAGTTGTCCTTTTTATTAGGATGGTGCTATTTTCTCTGAGATCAATTGGAATTTGCTTCTTTCATAGTCTATACAGTCATATTCCAAATAGGTTTTATATCTCTGAATATACTGAATTGTTTAAGTTGTATGCCGGACTTACTTTACCTAGGATAGAGGTTTTGGACTAAAGTGGAAAAAGGTTGCGTAGTGGCGCCTTCTTGAAACTCTTGTTTGCTAAAAAGGTATGGAGTTATAAGGGGTTGTGCACTAGAACGGCTAGAATTTGATATTTTATTGAATGCATATTTTCTACTAATTTATGCCTGTAGCTGTTTTTCTGCCGAATTTTTGTTTATGTTGTTTAAAATATGTTTGGTCTGTGAGAAAATGATAATTGGATTTGGTGAGAGATTCTAATTATAGAGGGAACTCTGCCAAATCTTCTAAAATTTTAACAAATTGCATTATTGGTTGAATTCTAGGATTTTTGTTGCAAAAAGATTCCCATCCATCGTCTATGAATGTACGATAGGGATAACAGTAGACCAGAGGGTTTAAAACCTAAGTTCTTTAAGGGGGTTGACGAGTTTGTTGCGTATCTCTTTAACATGAAATTATTTAAGTCTCAAGGGGTATCTAGGTGTCTGTGCTAGAAGTTTCGACTGACTAAGTAGTTAGAATATTTGGATATAAACTTCATCTCTACTATAATGGGTTCAAGGATGGTATTAGATGTGAACGGAATACGGAGAAGTGGAAGAGTAGGAAATTAACTAGTCTACCTCGAATTCTAATAGGTTTGAGGGTCGATCAACGAGAGTTCGGGTGTTATCTATTAAAATAATAGGCTAAACAATATAGTATTTGAGCCTCGAATTCCAATATAGTGTTTGATGCAATTAGTGTTCCCGATGTGGAAGATAACAAGAGCCTCACTTGGAGGCAAAAGAATTTTATTATCTGTTAAAACCTGACATGAAACCTTTGTTCGAGGGGTGCATTCATTTAAAATTGTTTGCATGTGTTAGAATGATGAGTATTAAGTTTGAGTCAAATCATAAAAAAGAATTCTTTGATAAGTGGGCCACCCTTTGCAATGAATTAGTACCTAGCGGGACTACTAGCATCCCCCGGAGCCACTACGAAGCAAAGAAGTTAGTTTCAAAGTTAGGTCTATATTTGGTGAAAATCGATTATTGTTTGAATGGTTGTATATTGTATAACAAGGGAGACTTGGATCTAACTATTTGCAGATTTTGAAATACATCGAGGTTTCAAGTCGAGAGAAAACGAATTGGTAAACAACTTGTAAAGAGAATTCCAAACAAATGGATGCAGTATTTGTCCCTAATTCCTAGGCTAAAATAACTGTATGCATCGATGAGTTCAATCCCTCACATGACCTGGCATAGTAACAACAAGAGAGATGATGATTTTATGACGAACCCGTTACACGGGGATACTTGGAAGCACTTTGATTAGGTCCATCTTACATTTGCGAGTGACCCTAAAAATGTTACATTAGTTTTGTGCTCTAACGGGTTTGCACCGAACTCTAATTTCGATAATGCGTACTATTGTTGGCCTATTATGGTGACTCTTTATAACCTACCCTCCCCCAAAATGTGAATGAAGGACTCATACATGTTACTAACTTATATCATACCTAGTCCAAGTAACCCAAAGGCCAAAATATATGTCTTCTTTCAACCTTTGGTGGATGCTTTGATCAAGTTGTGAATTCATGATATAAAAACGTATGATATTTCAACGAAGATAAACTTTCACCTTCATGATGCATTGATGTGGACCATTATTAACGACTTTTCTGCATATAGGATGTTATCAGGTTGGTCCATTCAGGGTAGAATGTCATGTCCCATTTATACGGAGGATAGAAGGCATTTTGGCTGACGAATGGGGGTAAGAATTCATGGTTTAATTGTCATCAAAGGTTCCTCAATATTGGTCATCCTTTTTGTCGCAACAAGAACTTGTTTAGGAAGAATAAAACTAAACAAGAAGAGGCACTCGTGAGGTTGAGTGGTTTGCAAGTTTGACATCGTGTTAGTAGAATCGTAAGGATCGTCGATAATAGGACAAGGTTAAGACATCCGGGATATGGCAAGGAGCATAATTGGACAAAATAGAGTTTTCTTATTGGAAAGACAACTTAGTTTGTAATTGTCTTAATGTGATGCACATTGAAAAAAACATGTTTGATAATATCATGCACACCGTAATGGACGATGAGCGAACAAAGGACAACGATAAGATAAGGTTAGACTTGGTGGACATTTGCAGGTGGCCAGATCTGAACTTAAAGAGACTTGAGAACGATTGGTGGGCTAAACCAAAGGCGGTGTTCACTCTAACAAATGATCAAAGACAAAATATTTGTATGTGGATTAGGAGAATGTAATTTTCTGATGGTTATGCCTCTAACTTAGATAGGTGAGCAAACGTCTCACAGGGTAGGCTTGTTGAGTTGAAGAGTAATGATTGTCATGTCTTTATGAAGTCAGTGCTTCCTGTTACATTCAGAGAACTTCCTACCAATATCTAGAAACCCCTTACCAAAATAAGTGAGTTCTTTAGGGAATTATGTGCTATGAAACTTAGCATTAATGATCTCATGGTCATGGAGAAGAACATTCCCATCATACTTTATAAGTTAAAGAGGATATTTTCTCTAAGATTTTTTTATGTTATGGAACACTTAGCAATCTACCTACCATACGAAGCAACAGTATATGGGCCAGTCCAATTTAGGTGGATGTATTTGATATACAATGTTAATAGATATTGGTTCCATTCTTTACAATGGGCGGTGGGAAAGAAAATAGATAACACCGAAGTCTGGGTTCGTAGGGATGCAAGCAGTGGTTAGTCTGATTGGTATAGTGTGTTGCACAATATAATTCAATGAGCGTATTTTTGTCTCACTACGTACAAGGTGTATGTGTTTAAATGTGAATGATATGATCCACGTTCGTGACAGAGAACACAAAAGTACAAAAACTATAATATCATTGAAGTAAATGTAACCAAAAATATAGGCACTACGATCCTTTTAGTCTACCTCAAAATGCATGATAGGTATACTATTTGGCTTATCTAGGGTTATACAAGTCTACTTGGGTTATTGTGGTTAAGACTGTGCCAAGAGGTTGCATCGAGTCTGATGGGACAAAGAGTCAGCAACCTTACCAAATTGATGACCCAACTCCTTCGAAAATGGGGGTTAATATCGGTGATCCGATCACCCTTAAGTCGGCTGTTATGGATGATGACATTATTGACCTTAGGGTAGATGACGACACACTACTACTAAAGGATTACGATCTTCAAGAAGAAGAGGAGGTCGATGGAGACGAATAAGAAGAAGATGAGTTCGATGATCGGGAAATTACCTCGGAAGAGGAGGATGATGAACCAAAGAAAAAAGATGATGAATCTGAATATGGTTAACCTAAATATAGTTTAACTAACTTGTTGTGTTTAAACTTTATTTTAGTCATATCATATAATTACAATGCACGCTAGCCTTAGTTCTATCTTATGTATTTCTATTTATTTCTTTCATGTTTTTATTTTGTATGTTTGATCTTTCACATCATATATAAATCACTTTTTTTAGATAAATTACTAATGTATACTTTACTTATTGGGAGTTATTCTTTACTTATTGGGACTTCACTATTGATTATTAACTTTCAGGGTCCATTATAGATTGAAAAATAAAAATAAAAAAAATTGACGTTTCCATCAGATACGGTAACGATTTTCTAGATTTAAAAAAAAAATTGGTGCTACGGTTGGATTTATCGTTAGAAAAATCTGACAGTAATCAAGCGCAAAGTTTCAACGTTTGGCATCACAGTTACTGTCGAAAAAATTCCGACGGTAAGTGGCATCAGGTTACCTTTACTTAAACTTCGTATTCTGCCGGTAATTCTGCCACAAGTTACTATCAAACAAAAAAATTCGCTGGTAAATATTTACCGGTAAGGTTTATACCATCGGATACAATCTGACGGTAATCAATTTATTGGCGGATTATTTTTGTTATTCCGCTGGTAAATCTGACTTACTCAACGTTTTTCTTGTAGTGTTTATCAATAATTTCTATCAGTATAGTTTCATATGTCAAACCATCTCTTATTTTCATTGTACCATATTCTATGACATGTTTTCGATCAAAAAAATACTTTATGAGTTGGAAAAAATAGAAGACATTGTGAAAGTTTAAAAGATTTGAAGGAAGTACAATTTGGTAAGCAACAGGTCCAATCCTCTTAAGAATTTGGAATGGACCAATGAATTTGGGATTTAACTTTTTGGATTTTAGGGCTTTATCAATACCAGTAGTAGGAATGACTTTAAGAAAAATATTATCTCCTTTAAACTCTATAGGTCTTCTGCTTTTATCAGCATAACTTTTCTGCTTACTTTGAACAGTGAGCAACTTCTTTCTAATGAATATAATCTTTTATGTGATTTGTTGTACAATATCAAGTCCTAACAAATTCTTCTCACCATCCTTAAACCAGCACAAAGGTGATCGACTCTTTTATCATATAGAGCCTCAAAGGGAGCTATTCCAATGATGGAATTATAGCTATTGTTGTAGGCAAACTCTATCAAAGGTAGATGAGTATCCCAACTTCCTTGTAACTCGACTATACAATCCTTAAGCATGTCTTCTAGAGTTTGAATTGTCCTCTCGGTTTGACCATTTAGTTGTGGGTGATATGCTATTTTAAAATGAACTTTAGTACCTAAGGCATCTTACAATGCAGCCCAAAACTTAGATGTAAATCTAGAATCTTTGTCAGACACTATACTAGTTGGTACTCCATGCAACCTTATAATCTATTGGACATAAGATTGAGATAACATATATAGTGGCCAACTAATCCTTATTGCCAGAATATGTGTAGATTTGGTCAACCTATCTACTATTGCCCAAACAACATCATAGTATCAAAGTGGTCCAAGTAATCCTATGACAAAGTCTATCGATATACTATGCTATTTTCATTCTGGGATCTCTAGAGGATGAAGTAATCCTGCAGGTCTTTGGCATTCTATCTTAACCATTTGGCAAGTGAAATACTTAGAGTCAAACTCAACTATGTTTTTTTTCATCCCTTTTCACTAGAATTTTTCTTTTAGATTTGATACATCTTGGTTTTACCAGGATGCATGGTAAATCTATTGCAATGTGCTTCTAAAAAAATCTAGTTTTTTAAATATTTATTGTTAGGTACGCATAATCTCCCTTCATACAATACAATACTCTTATCATCAAGATTAAAATGATCAATCTTTTCTCTTGAAAGCTTCTCTTTGAGGGACAAAAGAAGTTGATCATTCTCTTGGGCCAATCTCACTTATTCCCTCATGTTAGACTCGATCCTAACTTTGCTAGCATACAAACATTGAAGTGTCAATGACACTAGGAAACTTAAGTCTCTAAATTCCTCTAATAACTTATACTCCTCTATCATCAATGAAGACATGTGTAAGGATTTTCTACTTAAGACATTAGCTACTACATTAGCCTTCTTAACATGATACTTTAGTTCAAAATCATAATCTTTTAGAAACTCTATCCATCTTCTTTGTCTCATATTCAATTTCTTTTGATCAAACAAATATTTTAAATTCTTATGATCAATATACACCTCAAACTTTAATACCTCCAAATCCTTAATGCAAATATTACTGTTGTAAGTTCTAGGTCATGAGTTGGATAGTTTTTTTCATGGGTCTTAAGCTGCCTAGAAGTATATACTAAGGATCAGGGATTATTAAGACATGGGTTGATGTAAGCCTACATTTCAACTCTTGAAAGCTAGTTTCACAACTTTCACTCCACAAAAAAAGTTGGTTTTTCCTAGTCAACCTAGTCAAAGGTAAAGCTAGTTGAGAAAATCTTTTAATGATTCATCTATAATACCCTGCTAATCCTGAAAAACTCATAATCTTAGTGATAGATTTTGGTATTTCCTAGTGTATCATTACTTCAACTTTACTTGGATCAACTATGACCTCACTTTTTTTAATCACATGGCCTCAAAACTTGATCTCATTCAACTAAAACTCACACTTTTCAAGCTTAACATGTAAAACCCAATCAAACTGTAATTAATTAAATAATAAATTAAATAGGAGCAAATATAGTTCAAAAATTTTACTATCAGAATTTGATAATTTAAATGTGATATTTAGACTCAGTGAATTTTTCTGAGTCGAAAAACATAGTTTTCTACTTAAAAACGCGCACTGAAATTTTGACCGGCAATACTGACTGAGATCTGTCTGATACTACAGTTGAAAAAAGTAATTATGAGTAAATAAGGTTAAGAAATTAGGATTTATAATTAGGAAAGGTAGAAATATTTAAAATGCGATTTAAGGCGCTAATCTTAAAGGTTTTGGCCCAAAGTTGGGCCAATGGACTAAATCAAGTGAATTGGGCCCAAGTGGATCCAAGCTCAGCATATATAAGCCTTAACTTAAAGCCATTCAGCCACCATAACCCTCATTTAGTGTGTTTGTTTCTGAAATGAAAAGAGAGAGATGAGAAGAGAGAAACCCTAACTCTCTTTGATTTTCAAATCACCATAACTTTCTCTCCAGAACTCCGATTGACGAGCCGTTTGAGGCCACGTGTCGCTCTTCTCCTCCTCTTTGAGTCTATTTAAGTTTTGTGGTGAGTATTTAACTCTCCTCTGCCCAGTTTTAATTTTCCTCTTATATTTTGAATTTGATTTGGATTTTGAGGAAATCTTGTGATTTTGGGTGTTTAGAGGTGCTCTAGTATGAGCCATTGGTGATATTCATCACAAAATTTCATGGGTTTAGGTAAAAAATCCTCCAACCCTTGTGATTTATCAATTTCATGAACCCTAAGTTGATTATTAGTGTGAAATTGGTTATGTTAGAATATTGGTTGATTGTGGTGCACAATTGGGAGGTTGGTGTTGCTTGTGGAGCTTTGGTGGGGCTTGGAGCTAAGAGTTGGTGGAGACTTCCAAGAAGAAGTTTAATTATTTTGGCTACAAGAGGTACGGTTTAAGTTTCATTTAAGTACCGTGTGGTGTGATGAGAATTCCTAGGCTAGATGCCCCTAGGATTAGGTTTGGATTATGTAAATAGTAGGTATGAATATGCATAGTTGATGTGTTATGTAAATTAATGATTGAGTTGAGAATTGTGTGAACTTGCATGTGTGTGTTGTGAAATTTGATAAAATTGGATAATGATCAATGGTTTGTGAAATGTGTATTGGGTTGTGAATTTGGACCAGAGGCCGTGGATTTTGGGCCGGAGGCCGGAAAAAGTGAGGACGATAAGTATATGGTTGATGATTGGCGATTGAATGAATGATAGTGATATATAAGTGTTTGAGTATGAGGTTTTGTTGATTATTAAACTTGAAAGCTTGGATGTTGCTTGAATTGAATTATTGAGCTATGATTGATGAAAATATAGAATTTATGTGTGGTGGATTGAATAAGGAACTTGAAATGTGGTTCGGGTTGAATTGGTAAAGTTTTGGTTGGTTTAGAAGAGGTTTGAAAAGAGTATGTTTTGAAAATTGAGGTTTGTCAAAGTTTGGTAAAAATGAGTTTTAGGCTAACTTTGATGGGTAACTTGAGCCTCAAAGCTTAAAATTAAATGAAACTTGTTTTAAATTAAAGATGGCTTTGAGAGCTTTAAATCGATATAAAGTTTGTAGAAAATAGATTTTTGTAGAGGAAGGTATGACCGTTTAAAGTTTGGTATCAAAATCTGAATCCTGTGATGTTGTAGAATTTTATGATTTCTGGTTTGTGTGTGCTCGCACAGCCCTGTGCGCACGCACACACAGGGATACGGCTGCTGTTGGGAGCGCTAGCACGCCCTGTGCGCACACACAACCAATGATGTTTTGCAAACTGTGCGCATGCAGAGACCTGTGTGCGCGCACACTCTGGGAAGTGCGTTCTGTTGGGATCGTTCGCACATTCTGTGCGTACGCACAGCCTTGTACGCACGCACACTTTTTGAAAATTCTTCTGCGCGTTCATTCACACAACCCTGTGCGCACGCACACTGCCCTGTTTTTCAAAGAACACCTTATTTTTAACCGTTTCACCTTCCTGACAAGCTTGCAACCTTCCGTAACACTTACTTAAGACCTTTTTACCATTTTTAAGGTATTGAATCAAGGGCGAGAGTAGTAAAAGAATAAAAGGGATAATTGTGATGTTGAGTTTAGCAGACGATGAATTAAGCTTGGTAAATTCTGTGGATGAAATAGGAAGAGGATTAATGATGAGATTATTAATGAGAATGATGATGATTATGAGACTCATAAAAAGAATGATGATGACTACAAGATTGTTAATGAGAATAATAACGATTAAGAGACTGATATCAAATATGAACCTGATTGTGCTACACCCGCCTGGGTAGATGCAGTGGCATTGATCCACTTGCTCCGGGACGTGGTGAGATATACCCGCCTGGGTAGATGCAGTGGTTAGCCCCCACTTGCTCCCAGTCGAGGTTGATTTAAGATTTGTGAAATTATCTGAGTTTCGGATTTCCTTGGGTAGATGCAATGGGTCGGCTCTACTTGCTCCAGGTCGAGATCCGAGATTCTGTTGACCCTTCGTCCTAAGATGTGGCCAGACACTTAGACTTTTCCGGATGAGCTCTCCCCCATGGATATTTTATTTTGATTGATTATGATTTTGAACTTGGGGATGCGCTCTCGCAGGGACTGTCCAATGGTTAGCTACCAGGACATGTAGGGTTGGCTTTATAACCAACAGATGATATCATCAGCCATAGGACATGCATACATCATTTGCATATGTTTGAATTGTTTGGGTTTGCCTATTTATTTTGGATTGCTATATCATATATGCTATATTACCTGATTATGTGCTACTTGTTCTACTTGTACCTAATTGTGTATTACTTGTCTGTATTGCTTGTGTTTGTACAACTGAGAGGTCCCTCATGCTGGTGTCAATTGACGCTGAGGGCTGTTCTTGTTGAGATGGAGCGATGATATGATTAATTTAAAAGGATAATTATTGAATGAGGTAATTTGAGTTCCCTGGGTAGACGTAGTGAAGTGATTTCACTGCTCCAGGTAGAAAATGAGGTAATTTGAGCGAGAATATAGGGTGAATATTGGGTGAAAGGAAGTTTAGGATGCTTACTGAGTTTTTATTACAATGCATTGTATTTATTTGGCACTTTTACCGTACTGGGAACCCCATGGGTCGGGGGTTCTCATTCTGTATATATCTCTTGTTTTTCAGATACAGGTCCAGGTGCTCAGAAGTGAGCTGTGGTTCATTTGAGAGATGGCAAAGATATTTATATTCTCTACTTTATATTTTGCTTAGAATCTCTCCACCTTTATTTTGAAAACCTTATACTATGTGTTGAACTCTTTTGAACTTGCCTATAGAGGCTCTTATGTTGCTTTTGGGAGAGATTAGGAGATACTATTGTCAACTACTTGCATATTGTACCCTAGCCGGCCTAAACTTCGCGAGTCGCGACTAGTGGCTATTTACTTATGTTATACATATATATATTGTCCTTCTTTTACTCTCTTACATGACTTTATCTGTATATCGTTTTCGACTTCACGATTTATCTTTTAGTTGTCGATGCGCGAGTGATACGACTTCGCGATTTTATTTTTACTCTTTTTAGGCTTCTCGATTAATACTCCTTTCAATTACACTTATAATTATGTATTAAAAATCCACCTTGAGGGTCATACCACCTTATTATCATTGACTTATGACTCGAGCATAAGGATTTGAATATTAGGGTGTTACATAGCATACAATTGTTTCTCCTCTATAACACAACTATGGTGTTATTCATATTCTTCTTTAGTCTTAGAATCGACAAGAATATCATCTATAAAGGCTACAACAAATTGATCCAAGTATGGTTTGAGTATCCTATTCATGTAATCTATGAATACTGCAGGAGTATTAGTCAGTCCAAAAGGTATTATAACATATTTATAATGACCATATTTAGTTCTAAAGCAGCCTTTAGAATGTCTTCTTGTTTTATTCTAATTTGATAATAACCGAACCTTAAATCTATTTTGGAGAAAATTGTGGCTCCTAACAATTGATTTAACAAGTCATCTATGCTAAGCAGAGAATACTTATTCTTAATGATGACTTTATTTAACTGTCTATAATATATACACAACCTCATGCGACTATTCTTTTTCTTAACAAACAAAATTGATGCATTTCAAGGAGACACATTTGGCCTAATGAATCCATTAGTTAATAGAACTTCAAGTTGTTTCCTAAGTTTAGCTAATTTGAAGGAGACATTCAGTAATGTGCAATGGATAATGGACATGTTTCTGAAATAAGATCAATAGAGAACTCGACTTCTCTTTCAGGTGGCATGTTCACTATGTCTTTTGGAAACACTGTTGAAAATTCTTTTACTATAGGTAAGTTGTTTATATCTTGTTCGAGCTCTGACTTTAAAGAATAAAAAAGAAAATCAAGTATCTTTTTTAAAAGGCACTCTTTTACTTCAATGACATTAAGGTATAAGGATTTAGTAGATTTGGGAAGAAATTCATTAGGAAAACAACCAAGTTCTTTATAACAATCTAAGAGGATACCATTTTTGAATAGCCAGTCCATTCCAATGACGACATTAGTGTCCTTTAAGGCAGGCAAATAAGGTTAATGATAAATGATTTTACTTAAATAGATATTGGGCAATTTAAACAAGCATTTGTGTTAGAAATTTTTATTCCTGTAGAAATTGAAACAAGAAAACTAAAAAGTAGAAGAGTTTAGAAAAGTTTAATTTATTCACACAGTTAATAGAAATGAAAGAATGTGTAGCACTAGTATTATACAATGCAATTAAAAAAATTATTATTCAAGAAACAATTACTTTTCATCATGATAGGAGAATCAGTTGCTTCACCTCCATTAAAAGAGAATACTCTTTCTTTAATTTGTGGCCTGATACTTGGGTTACTTGCAGTTCTTGAAACGTTCTAGTTGTTGGCATAATGTCCAAGTTTGTCATAGCGATAACACACATTTTGTCCAGCATAGCAAGCTCTCAAACCATGAGATTTTTCACATGTTTAACATTGAGCTGAGGGTTCCCTAGAAGATACCAGTTCATTCCTTTTTAAGTTTTCTCCTTTCTTAAAGTTATTTTTCTTATGTGTTTATATATCTCTTTTTCTTTTAATGAAGGTTTATCTTTTCCTCTCAAATTCAGCTTCTAAGAAACTCTTTTCTGCTATTCTACATTTATTTACTAAAAAATTGCAATCTTTTGTTTCTAAAGTTGCTACCTTTTCTTAAATCTTTGGTCATAATTCTAGTTTAAACTAGATGACTTTCCATTGACTATCAGATGGGTGTTTTAGGAATACAGAGAATTTGAAAAGTTTCTTAAACTTATTTACATACTTTTCAATGATCATATTTCCTATTTGAGTTGCATAAATTTAGTCTCTTTTCTTTTTCACGCTGTTAGGAAAATATTTATCAAAAAACGTTGTTTAAAAAACTCTCAGGTAATCTACGTTTCTTTAGACTCTAAGAGACTCTTAGCACCTCTGCACCAATGTTAAGCCTCTCATTTTAACTTAAATGTTAGTTTTAACCATGAAAAATATCTTTGATATCATAGTCCTATAAAAATAAATTTTTTAGTGTAATGCAAAGATGTCTTTATGATATCTTTATTTATTTATTTATTACTATTTTTCATTTGCTTGTCTCACATATAAAAAGACTTTTCAAGAATTTTCTATCTCTTGGTATGCTTTATAATATCGTGACAACAAAGCAGGATTTATGACGTACTAACCAAGACATCTGACCTTCTTAAAGATTGACAATCTTACATATTTATTTTCTTTTCATCATAATTAATTAAAAATAATATTATATTA
>NC_029791.2:32737941-32741730 GCF_000816755.2 Arachis ipaensis
AATAATATAATAAACAAATAATAATAATCACAAAAGATAATAATAATAACAATAAATATAACAATGATGATAATAATAAAACCAATAATATAACAATGACATCAATAATAATTAATGGATAATTGATAAACTCTATTTTATCATTTTAAATTGTGTCAAAAAGTATGGAGTTTATCAATAAACATATACAATTTTAGCTTAATTAAGTTTTTTGAATTTTTCTTCCGATGAAGTATGTGTGAAAAAAGATACTTTTGTGCTCCTAATCATTAAATTCTTAATCTCTTTTTATTCCATTTGATACCATAATCAAATGTGTTTAAGTGTTTCAGAGTTTAGGTACATCAATGGCCTCTAACGATCAAAATGAATAGAGTGAATAAGCGAATTTGGAAAGGTATTCGAGAGTGGAGCTTTCTGGAAGCTCGCGTGCGCAACACTTTTTCGTGTGCGCAAAATACTCATGTGGGCAGCTCTTCCTCGTATGCGTGAGCTTTTTCCGAGTGCGCGAGACGACTCCACGTACTGAGTTTAATGAAATATGTGCATCCTCATTTTTGGACTTTTTAAAGGATCCCAATAGCTATCTTCTGATGTATTATGAAGCCAAGATAAAAGGGGAAAAGGGGGAACTTTCATATACTAACCATTTTACATTTTGTTCTTAGGTTTTGTTCATAGCTGTAGTAAGAGAAACTCTAATTTCTTTCTAGGTTTTCTAGAATTTAATTACATTTTGCTTCTAATTTTGGATTTTGATCTTCATTAATTATAGTGTTGACTCTTGTTTTCTTGTTTTTACATTATACTTCTCTTAGAATTTAGGGCTAATTTTACTTTTTTTTTGTAATTTTATGAATTATGTAAATTCTTGGTTTATATTAATGAATTGGATGTTTTATGTTTTATTCATGCTTAATTGAGTTATTATTGTTGAATTCTTATAGTAGATTGTTATAGTTTTTGCTATTTCTTGAAATTTATAATGCTTCTTTTTTATGCATACCAAGTGCTTGATGAAATGTTTATATTGATTATGGAGTAGATTTTCTCTTTCTTGGTTTGGGTTGAGAAATTTGGTGACCTTAAGTCATTAATTTCCAATATTGATTGGTAATTTAGAATTGTTAGTTCATCTTATTTTCACTAACACTAACTTTTTACTAAATTCAATTAGTAAGTTAGTTAGGATTTGTGAATTAATATCAATTATGCCTACTTGACTTTCTTCAATGTTTAGATATTGATAAAGTAGGATTAACTCTTAATAATTGCTATGTTTGTAGTTAATGATAAGGATAAGAATCCTTAATTCTCAATCCTAGCCAAGACCCTTTAAATACTTGAATTTCATCTCTTTATTAGTTCATTTCTTTAATAATTTCTAGTTCAATTTAGTTACTTTTTAATGTAGTTGTCATTTTAATTATTGCTCATTTATACTCATGCTTGCTTTGTTGGTTATTTACTTGCTTATTGATTTTATTTCTTTGCATTTTAATTTTTTAGTTGTCATTTTATTTTTTAGTCGATTTACATTTCCGTAATTGCATTCGAATTTCGATTTCCATAGTCAATGATGTGCATTTTATTGAAAGTTCAAAGGACTCTATATTTATTTTAAATTTGTGACATTTTCACTAAATTTTAATAATATTAATTGCTGATTTAGGTCTATATCTATTAGGGGTGTTCAAAACCAATCCAAACCGACAAATCGAACCAAAAAAATCGAAAACTGAAATAACCGAAAAATTGTGTTTTTGCAGTTTTTTGTTCGATTCGGTTCGGTTTTCGGTTTTGGTTGAGAAAACCTGAACCAAACCAAACTGAACTGGTATATAAATAAAACATTTAAATTACCCTAACCCTAATGTGAAGCCCATTCATTCACCCTCACCTCAGCGCCGCAGACCTCACTACCTTGCGCTACTCTGGACTCTCAACCCTCGTCTTCCATTCTCTTTTGGCCTCTGCCATCCTCCGGAGTCCAGACTGCAGCAGCCGCGAAGGAGCCTTTCTCCCCCTTATCCCCTCCTTCTCCCTCTCCCTTTCTCATACCCGCGCTCTCTCCATCGTCTCCCACGCAGTGAAATAGCAGCAATAGTACAGCACGCACCATCGCCCTCCGTGAAGCACAGCGCAGTGCAGTCTAGCCGCTGTGTCTTCCGTCACACAGGTTTATTCTTGATTTTCTTTGAGTTTTCATTCTCTTCTACCATTTTTTCCTTTTCTATTTTTGTTATAATTTTCTTGATTATTGATTGGTGTTTTTTATTTTAATTTTGTTTTCTTGGTTCACTACTAATCTGCTATTATTAATTTTTTTAATTTATTCTTCATTTTAATTTGTTTTCCAGTTCTTCTAGCCTCGTCGCCTCCGTCGCAGCATCTCCCTCTATCGCAGCATCTCTGTTGTCTGTAATGGAGCCTAAGCTTCAGGTTTTTTTTTTGTTCTGATTCTATTTTTTTTAATCTGGTTTAGTATTTTTATTGATTCTAATTTTGGATGAACACTTGGTTGGCTTGTTCTTGATTCTATGGCTGAGTTGTTGATTCTGATTTTATTTTCTAATTCTGAATTTTTTGTTATGTTTGATTTAGGGTAATTCTTGTTTAGGGTTGATTCTGAATTTCTTGTTTATTCAATGTTAATGCACGAAAGGAGAAGGTGAAAGAGGAAGAATTTGTGGAATTAATGCACTACATGAAAATGTTTGGAATCAGATTGGTTGTATTTCTGATTTAGTTTGGTTCTATTTCTGATTCAGTCTCTTGCCTTTTTTTTTTGCTTCGTGATTTTTCTGAGTGAGGTAGATTATTGTTCCATCTTCTGCTTCCTCTATTTTTACAAAATTGTTGATGATTTTAATTTGTTCTGTTTTTACTACTTTGTTAATGATTTGAGTCAAGTTGATTACTTGTTAGTGACTTTGGAATCAGTTTGGTTGTATTCAATGATTTTGTTTGTAAACTGTGTTTATTTGCTGAAACTTGTTATGATTCTAATTTTGAAAATAATGCAAAAATTGAGGCATGGCCCTGTTCCCCTAATTTGAAGATTGAGAATCGAGAATACCATTTAGAGGCACATTTTTAGTTTAGTTAAGCATTCATACTATTGTTTAACATTCATTTTTTACTGAATATACAACCCTATTTGGTATTAATTGTTATAACTCAATTTTTGATTTCAGGTTCTTTGTTTGCTGAACAATTTTTTGCAATCTTGCTAAGAAACATCAAAATATGGCTGCTTTGCTGTACAAATTAATGGAAGCAACTTTTTTTTCTTTTTATTGTGTTGAACTTTTCATGTTTTTCGATTGTTGTATTTATAATTTCTTTTGTTGTTGAACTTCTTGTATCAAGATTTTTGTTAGTTATTATGTTGTATGACTGTATTTATGACTTTGTGAAATTAAACTTGTTATTTTGTTGCATATGTTTTTGTTGAAAATAACATAGGACAGAGTTTTAGTACATGAGAAATAACTGAAACTGAATTCATTTTTTCAGTTGAAAAACCGAATAAATCGAACCAAATCAAACCGATTTTAATTGGTTTGGTTTAGTTCAAATAATCTCAGTAAAAAGACCGAACCAAACCGAACCGAACTACTAATATAAAATTAGATCAGATAGGTTTATTTTAAAAAAACCAAACCAAACTACACCGCAAACACCCCTAATATCTATTACGTAATCGAGCTTTTAAACTTGTAAAATTCAAAACTGATCTCTTGCGCTCATCAATAATCATAACTCTAAAAGCAATAGTAATAATAT
>NC_029791.2:32741754-32789665 GCF_000816755.2 Arachis ipaensis
TGTTCGATGAGTGTTAAAAATCAGTTTAAAATTCATAAGTTAAAAAACTCAAAATTTGGTATAGTTTTAAACCGCTAATTAACACTCTCAAAGGTTAATTTAAAAAATATTACAATTTAATTTAAAATAATATCGAGAATTTTAATCCCAAGCTATTTTTTTTAAAATCACAATATAGTGCATAATCATTTGTACTGTATCAAGATATAATTTGATACCTTATGATAATAAATATAATTGATTATTTTCTATCATAATTAACTATTGAGATGAGCAATGCAGAAATCAATCAAAAATAAACAAACTAGAAACATGAGATTGTGCAAATTAGCATCATTAAGAGGAATATTATCAAAGATATCAAGCCAAACTTAAAAATATATTGTACAATCAAGTTAGCAAGGGACACGCTCTAAGAATCAAGCTCATGAGTGTTTGGACAGTTGTTACATATTATCAAGATAAAGAAGGAAAATATTTCTACTTTAATGTCAACGAAAACAACTAAGAAAGAAGTGCATACAAAAGTCAATTTCTATTTTATTTGAGGATTTTTATTTTGAAAAGTGTGTAAGTTTAGAGTATACGTGATTCTTTTTAATTAGGTTGGGTTAGCACTTAGGTAAGTGACTAAACTTAAAATAACTTAGGTGAAATTACAAGAATGTGAGTCTCTCGGTATTGGTGCTTGTAATTTAAATTGTTATAGTGAAAATTCTACTATAATTATTGTAACACTCTAATATCCAAATCTTCATGCTCGAGTCATAAGTCAATGATAATAAGGTGGTACGACTCTCAAGGGAGATTTTTTATACATAATTATAAGTAAGATTGAAAGGAGTATTAATTGAGAAGCCTGAAAACAGTAAAAATAAAATCGCGAAGTCGTATCACTCAAGTATCGACAACTAAAAGTAAAGCGTGAAGTCGAAAGCGATATACAGCTAAAGGCATAAAGGAGAGTAAGAGAAGGACAGTATATAGATATATAATATAAGTAAATAGCCACTAGTCGCGACCCGCGAAATTTAGGCCTGCTAGGGTACAGTATGAAAGTAGTTGACAACAGCATCTCCTAATCTCTCCCAAAAGAAACATAAGAGCCTCTATAGGCAAGTTCAAAAGAGTTCAATACATAATAAAGCTTTTCAAAATAAAGGTGGAGAGATTCTAAGCAAATATAAAGTAGAGAATATAAATATCTTCGCCATCTCTCAGATGAACCACAGCTCACTTCTGAGCACCTGGACTTGTATCTAAAAAACAACAGATATATACGGAATGAGAACCCCCAACCCATGGGTTCCCAGTATAGTAAAGTGCTAAATAAATACAATGCATTGTAATAAAAACTCACTAAGCATCCTAAACTTCCTTTCACCAAATATTCAACCTATGTTCTCGCTAATCTATAAATAGGCAACTGTCATAAGGGAATGCTAAATCTGATTCATATTCCTCATGCTCCCCAACTTTCTAACTCTCTGACGATTCACAATCAGAATTATAAATGAAACCATCCCCAGCCATTCTGTTTCAGCAATTCTATATCGTTACCTCATATCCTCACCTGGAGCAAATGAAATCACTTCACTGTGTCTACCCAGGGAGCTCAAATTATCTCATTCTCTACCTAGAGCAAGTGAAATCACTTCACTGCGTCTACCCAGGGAGCTCAATTACCTCATTCAATAACCATCATCATTATTCAATTACATCATCAACTCATCTCATCAAGAACAGCCCTCAGCGTGTAACACCCTAAGTTTTATACTATCATGGGGTCTTTAAAATAAGGTGCCACACTTGATTAAGCAAAGAAATGACTAAATCGTTACGCAAGAAAGGAGTAAATGCGCGTAGAGCGGAAAATGGGTAGCACTAAAACGTTGGAATTTTAATAAAAATGAAATAGCATCTTAACCGTGAGTATGAAATACTTATAGTAAACTAAAACAAGAAAGGAAACTAATACGTCCTAAACTAATCTCGTCGAAGAGGCTCCCATACTTGCATCCTATCCCATCCTTGATCAGGACTCTTCAGTTATTTATGAATCGAGGTACCAGGGGTCTCCCTCCAACACCCTTTCGCGCAGTGAAGACCCGGTTCCGTTGCGTGGGATGAACCAAAACTCAACGGGGTGCCGAAATGGGGGAGTAGGGCACGTATTCCACCTTTGGGCTTCCACAAGGATTCAACTTCTCCTCTGGGTCCTCCTCCATGGTGTCTTCCTTCTGACCAGGGTTGTCGGATTTCTCTTCTTCGGTCTCGGGGTCGGACTCAAGGTGTACCACCTTGGATGACCGCTTCCTAGATGTTGAAGCGTCCCTATCTAGGAAGGTTATGACGGGCAGCTGGGGTTCTTCTTCCACGAGTTCTCGACCTAAGTAGATAGTTTGGAGCACGGTAGTAGTGGTCGCAACTACCCACGCGTGCTTCGAGGGGTCATACTCAGAAGTTACCCTCGAGGGGGCATTGCGTCGTCTCTATCCGCTGTGCCATGTTCCTCTGGAGATAGTATGGGAAAAGAAAGGGAGTGAGAACCTAACGTCTCAGTAGGAGTGCTATGTAACACCTCCATATCCATCTCCAGCCCACGTGCGAGATTTTAAAAACAAGCGTATAACATGGCATGTAATATGCATCTTCTTTTTTTTGTAAAACATGTGTGTAAAAGAAAGGGAAAACATATAGGAAAATAGAAGGATAACATCAACATAATCATAATTAAATCTAAGGAAAACATAGAACTCAAGCTTTCATTCGTGCCTTCTTTCTTTCTTAATTTATAACTTATATGGAGGGTTTTGAGCTCAAACCGGTATAAGTGGGAGTCCCCTTCCCTTACCGAAGGTTCTTATCCCAAACGTTTTGGCGATCACTTTCCCTTACCGAAGGATCATCTCGATCGATCACCTTCCCTTACCGAAGGATCATTCCCTCAGTTTAATTTACAATCAAGGTTATTTAGACATACACAAGAAGAGAGTCATATAAAAAGATATATTATTATATAAAATTGATGGGATAGTCCCATTCCCTTACCGAAGGTTCTTATCCCAAACGTTTTTCGATCACCTTCCCTTACCGAAGGATCATCTCGATCGATCACCTTCCCTTACCGAAGGATCATATCGATATCTTGTCTTTGGGGGTCACCTTCCCTTACCGAAGGATCATTCCCTCAGTTTAATTTACAATCAAGGTTATTTAGACATACACAAGAAGAGAGTCATATAAAAAGATATATTATTATATAAAATTGATGGGATAGTCCCATTCCCTTACCGAAGGTTCTTATCCCAAACGTTTTTCGATCACCTTCCCTTACCGAAGGATCATATCGATATCTTGTCTTTGGGGGTCACCTTCCCTTACCGAAGGATCATTCCCTCAGTTTAATTTACATTTAGGTTGTTTTAAACGTACACAAGGGAAAAATCATATAAGTGCACATAATAAGAATATTAAATATTTTGAAGAAAAACATGTACTCTTGACTTTAAAGGAATAATGATAGAAGAGATCACATAGATGCACATATGATTAAATTTTTAAATAAAATATTTGAGAAAGCATGTACTCTTGACTTTAAAGGAATGATGATAACATAATAGTATAATAGGTTACATGGATGCACATGATGGAATAGGATAATTTAAATAATTGAATTAAAATATTATAAATAATTAGGTAAAGTAAATAACATCATACGGAGACATATAATAACGATTCAAGAAGACGTGAATGGCATGGTGGAGAGACATGATCATCATGAATGAAAGGTGAGTGAGAGAAAATTAATGTCATGATAACATGGAAGAAAATAATAATAAAGAATGGAACATAACACATGCCAAGCGTTTTTAAAAACATAATTCCCTACCTTCTTTTCTAACGCTTCTTTGAGCTTGCCTCTTGTGTTTGCCCACAGAATGTTATTTCTTAGAAGAGAGAGAATGGAGAGGATAAGTGTTTGAGAGAAGTGATTTTCTACCTATGGGTGCTCCCCTATTTATATACATTTGGGGATAGGGTGGTTGGGATATTTTAAATTTCAAACTGAGGGTGGTTACCAGGTTCCTATCCAAAATTTCAAAATTCTAAACTTATCTCCTAACTGATTTTCAAACTTCAAATTTAATTTTGTTTCTAGAAGGGGCGGTTGTTACACAGCGTCCACCGACACCAGCATGAGGGACCTTTCAGTTGTACAAACACAAGCAATTCAGGCAAGTAATACACAATAAGGTACAAGTAGAACAAGTAGCACATAATCAGGTAACATAGCATATATAATATAGCAATCCAAAACAAATAGGCAAACCCAAACAATTCAAACATATGCAAATGATGTATGCCTGCCCTATGGCTGATGAGTCTCATCTGTCGGTTATAAAGCCAACCCGATAAGTCCTGGTAGCTAACCATTGGACTGTCCCTCTGTCGTGCATCCCCAACTCGAGTTATTCACAATCATAATCATAATCACACAACACCCACACTAGTTTTTATCCACGGGGGGAGCTCATCTAGAACTTTCACAGTTTTCGGCCACACTTACGATATAGGGTCAACAGAATCTCGGATCTCAACCTGGAGAAAGTAGAGCCGACCCACTGCATCTCCCCAAGGAAATCTGAAACTTAGATAATTTCACAAATCTCAAATCAACCTCGACTGGGAGCAAGTGGGGGCTAACCACTGCATCTACCCCAGGAGTTGCAAACCAAACCCGGAACAAGTGGAATCAATGCCACTGTATCTACCCAGGTAGGTATATCTCACCACATTCCGGAGCAAGTGGATCAATGCCACTGCATCTACCCAGGCATGTGTTTAAAAGTTCGACCTGGAGCAAGTAGAATCACCACTACTGTCGCTACTACCCAAGCGTCACAATCTCTTACCTGGAGCAAGTGGGACGAACCACCACCCTTGCTACTACCTATGCATCTCAAACATACATTCATCCAAAACTCCATAATTAAACTCATTTATCGAAATCCTCCTTCTCCATCTCATATCCGGAGCAAGTGGACAATGCCACTGCCTACTACCCGGGGTCACACGTCATATTCAATATTTTCCATCATTATTCATTTACCACATTCATTAATCATATATGCATCTCTGACATACTCACCACATGTTCAAGCTTCCTCAATCAATCATAATCATTTAATCATTAATCATATACATGTATATACTCAGCCATATTTCAATGCTTGTCACAGCCATTCGGCTCATAACGTACACAGCACTCTCACCATCATCCTTAGCAACTCATACAATCATCATTACTCATTATTCATCATTAATTCTTACTTTACTTCATCCACAACTTACCACATGTCCTAGCTTCTTTTCATTACTAGGCATGCTATAAATATTTAAGACTTAAAGGATGAAAATGGAGGTTTAGAAGTCTGAAATTCGGCTTTAAAAGCTCAAAAATTAATTTTTTTTGCTGAAAACAAGGTCACGCGTGTGCCTCGCCCACACGCACGTGTGGAAGGCGGAAAAGTAGAGTGATGCGTGAGCATCACCTATGCGCACGCATGGAAAGTAGAGAGGTAGGGTGACACGTGCGTGTCAGCCACGCGTACACGTGGATGCGTTTTGTGCTCCTCGCACAAAGCCAGCATGCTACCATCACAACTCTCTGGAATTCGTACCACGCACCTGCATCAATACAGCGATGCGTACGCGTCAGCCAGGTGCATGCGTGAGAGAGTAAAAATCGTGAGTGACGCGTGCGCGTCGGCCATGCGTGCGCGTCGGCCATGCATGCGCGTCAGAGTACGTTTTTCCAAAAATTTTACTAAGTTTAAAAAGTTGCAGGATCACATTTTCAAACCCCAAACTTCCGACGAGCATAACTTTTTCGTTTCAAATCATTTTCCACCCGTTCTTCAAACGACACAAACATCTCGGATCCAATTTTATTTTTAAATAAGTTTGATACAAATCGGGGATCCGGGGACCGAGTTATGCTCCGTCAAAGTAGGCCAAAATCACAACTTTTATAAAAACCAACAAAACCAAATTTTCAACACAAACCAATTTCAAACCTTTTCAAAACTAACCAAAACTTACCAAATCAATCTCAAGCCTCCTCAAACTCATATTTTCAACATTCTCATTAAATTCACAACCCACCAATCCACCATTTTGACCTATCTCAATCAAATAACTCAATTTCAAACAAAATAGCATATCATATATTTCATTCCACATCTTAAGTTCCAACAATACTAATTCCATCAACCCCCAATATATATAAATCTATGTTATCATATACAACTCACGTGTATTATCAACAAAGACATCAATTCCTCCCTCAAAACCAATAACCACATAATCCATACAATCCCTTGTAACCAAATAACAACAATCACAATTCCCTTCAATTTCATATGACATCACACAATACACACATCACTTACCTTTCTTACCTCTTTCTGGCCTCCGGCCCAAGATTCACGGCCTCCGGCCCAAATTCACAATTTAAATGCATATTCCACAAACTAATATTCATTATCCAATTTATCAATTTCTCAACACACCAAACATACAATTCACACAATTCTCAACCCAATCATTAATTTACATTGCATATCAACTATACATTTTAGTACCAACTATTTACACAATCCAAACTTAATCCTAGGGGCATCTAGCCTAGGAATTCTCATCACACCACACGGTACTTAAATGAAACTTAAACCATACCTCTTGTAGCCAAAATAATTGAGCTTCTTCTTAGAAGTCTCTACAAACCCTTAGCTCCAAACCTCACCAAAGCTCCACAAGCAACACCAACCTCCAATTGTGCACCAAAATCAACCAATACTCTAACATAACCAATTTTACACTTACAATCAATCTAGGGTTCATAAAAATGATAAATCACAAGGGTTTGAGCACTTCTCATCTTAGCCCATATGAAATAGGGATAGAACCTACTTAGAATCCATGTTAGAGTATCCCTAAACAACCAAAATTATAAGATTTTAATACTAACTACTCAAAAATGCGTAACAGTGGGAAATTTTGAAAATTGGGCAGAGATGAATGAAATACTCACCACAATAACTAGATAGACTCAAAGAGGATGAGAAGAACGACGTGTGGCCGCAAACGGCTCGTCAATCAGAGTTCCGGAGAAAAAGTTATGGTGATTTGAAGTTTGGAAAGCTAAGTTTTCTTTCTCTCTTCTCTCTATCCGCCCCTCCCTCTCATTTTTAGGTAAATGAGCTGAAATGCTCATAACTAATGTTTATATATGTTGGGTCTTGGGCCCGGTTCACTTATTTTTGCCCGTTGGTCCAACTTTGGGCCAAAACCTTTAAGATTAGAGCTTTAAATCGTATTTTAAATATTTCTAGCTTTCCAAATTATAAATTCTTATTTCTTAAAATTATTCATTTCTAATTAATTTTCTCAGCCACAGTACCGGACAGACCGCAGCCGGTACTGCCGATCAAATTTTCAGTGCGCATATTTTTATTCAGAAAACTATGTTTTCCGACTTAGAAAAATTCACTGAGTCCAAATATCATATTTAAATTATCAAATTCTGATTGCTAAATTTTCTAACCATATTCGCTCCTATTTAATTTATTATTTAATTAATTACGGTTTGACCAGATTTTACAGTTGTGATAGAGATTGCACATTAGTTACATTAAATTTTGTGGCCGAACCAAGATAAATTCTGGTCTCACTCTTTTCCTTCCCTACTCTCTGCAATTTCAATTCTATTATGTTCTGCACTAAGGGACGAAACAACATTAAAAATAATCTTCTAAAATTAGAGTTTTACACAATTTATTTTTTAAGATTTAAAAGTGGTTTTTTAATTCAACTTCTCTTTCTCAACTCACTTGGAACCTTCAATTGGCTATGAAAAAATCATGATTTTGATTGCAATTGACAAAAATTTAAATAGGAAGAAGTTAAAAGTACAATTAGAGATTAAATAGCAAAGAGATTAAACTAAGAGTAATTAAAATAACCAACTAGACGAAAGAAAGTAAATTCAAACTCTAAAAAAGTCTTGGCAAGAGTTGAGGGTTAAGGATCACTATACTTTTTACTAACCACAACATGATAATTATCAAGAACAAATCCAATTCGTCAACTTTTATAAATTGAGAAAAGTCAATTAAGGCTAATTAACCCTAATCCACAAGTCCTAACCAACTTATTAATTAATTTTGGTAAAAGGTTAGCAATAATGGAAACAAGATTAATTAACATCTTATAATTATCAATCAACTTGGACATTAGTAACTCAAGATCATGTAGGTTTTCAACCCAAGCTAAGAATGAAAAATCTACTCTCTAACTAAATGAGGCATTTTATCAAATACTTGGAATCTCCAAAAATAAAATTTCATAAATTACAATAATAATAAAATCTATAGCTATCCAATTCAAGAAAGCAATAATAACATCTTAAGTAAGAAAGAATAAAACATTAAATTCATTAAAAAAATTAAAATTCAATAAGAGTTCAAAAACTTAAAAATAACAAGATAGAGAAAGTAACGAAAAATTCTAAGCAACTTAGAGTAGCAAACCAAGAATTATAAGCAAAACTATAATTAAACAAAACTAAAACTTAGAACTAGAACAAAAATTAAGGTAAAAACCTTAAAAATTCTATAGAGAAGTTGAAACTTCTCTTTCTAGAATTTAACTAAAACATACTTAAAAAAATTAAACCTAAAAACTATTTAGTATTTTTTCTTGTATTTTTTTATAAATGCTTTAAAAATCTGGTATTTGAGGCTTTTTGAGATATAAAACGTGATTTTATGTGCAATTTTTTATGAATTATGTGCATCTAAGAAAGTGTACGCACGAATTAATACGTACACACAAATCATGTGTGTACATCTGATGATGAGTATGCATTCATGTATTTATACACAGCATTCATTTTTTTATACAATTTTCTCATTGTTCATGCCTTTTTTCAATCTTTGAGACTATTAATATCTCTAAAACTTGAAATATATTAAACAAAAACACATCATGTCAAATAAAATAAAATAAAATTAATAAATTATAAAAAAAAAAANNNNTTGTAACTATCAAACTTATTAATGAGAGAAATATATACAAATGTTCTTAAAATATCAAAAATACACAAATTATTTTATAAACTTCACATTTTATTAAAATGATAAAATGGGATTTACCTATATTACAACTTACAAATACTCCATTATTTTTACCTTTATCATAAATCAAAATGTACAAACATTCCTATTGTACTGCTATGAATATTCAAACTTGACCTTTGAATATAAACTTGTACAAAGTTAACAATAAGACATATGGCATATAAGAAAAGCGTGATAAAAAAATAAATTTGTTATAATTAAAATTTAAGTTTAAAAAAATAAATAGAGAACACATATTGGGTGAGCAGAGATAAACATCAATGAAATCAGACTCTCAAGATAGTAACCATGGAAGATTAGTGATAGTACAATATCTATCTTTAATGATAACATTCTAAGGAGAAGTTCAAAAGGTATATTCAGAGAGTATGAATGGATAGTCGCGCGGATTGAACAAAAATAAATTTATTTGAGAGAAATATTAGCAATAAATTTACTTTTAAACTTCGACTTCAACAGGAACAGATATGACGTTGGGATGTCATTTGGATCACCAATCTTGACGATGTTAACAACTCTACTATAGTGAAAATAGTCAAGAACTTATTTTAGTTGGCTAAGCTAAGGATGCACTTCTTACTCTCAAAGAGTCTAGAAAAAAAAATAATCACACAGCTTATTTAATATATAACTCAATCAACTCAATTTCGTAAGTAAAAGGGGTACATATGCATGTTTATACTAATAGGAGAGGGAAGAACCTTCATGACTCGGGTAATACTGGACTAACTCATAATCCCATATAATAATATATGCTTAAATTAGACTACTTTAATTAACGACATAAACATAAAGAAATATGCTCCTGCATCATTCTCCCTGGGTTGGAAAGAGCTCCTGCATTATCCTCCCTGGATTGAAAAAAGGCTCATCTTGTATTGGCAAAAGATTCCATTGGAGAGTGCATTTAGTCTTGAAAGCTGTGAAAAGGCATAGCTCAACTTGATTCTTTTGACCGTCTACATGTTGTAACGGAGTTAATACGATCTTCTTGTCCTCTTTGATAAATGAGTATGTATTTTTGAAACCATCATGAATAGCTCGACGATCATATTGCTAAGGACATCCTAACAATAAGTGACACGCATCCATCGGGATGACATCATACCACACTTTATCCTTATATTTTCTCCCCATAGAAAATTGGATACAGCATCGCTTTGTTACTTTAACTTCATCCTCTTTTTTTAACCAATGGAACTTGTAAGGACGAGGATGTAACTCGGTTGAAAGCTTCAATTTGTCTACCATATAATTTGAGATAACATTTTCACAACTTTCGCTATCTATGATGACCTTACAAACCTTCTCTTCAACAGTGCATCTTGTGTGAAAGATGTTGTGGCATCGCCAACTCTCGTCTTCTATTACCCTTGCAGTATTCAAGCTTCGACAAACTACTAACGCTTCTCCAAAATCGGCTGAAACTTCTTCAATAGCATAGCCAACCTCACCTTCCTCCTCTTGCTCCTGATTGGTTCTTTATTAACCTCTTCCTCAACAAGAGTGATAACCCTTCTATTTGGACAATTAGCAACAATATAACCAAAACCTTGACATTTGAAACATTTCTTACCTAATGATCCACGCTCCTTGTTGCTTTTATAAGATTCTGTCCTCATTTCTTGTTGAACATCAAGGATAACTTCTTTTTCCTTTGGCGACTGAGTGTTATTTCTTGTGTTCTTTTCTTTTCAATCTTTAATGACAGCCTAATGACATCATTCGAGGTCCAATATGGTTGCAGCTGAACAATACCAAAAATTTCTGTGTTTAGTCCTCCAAGATAATGAGTAATTGTTTGTTCTTCAGGCTCTTGAATGTCACACTTCATAAGCAATTCTTTCAAGTCCATTGTATATTCTTCTACAAATAATGACTTTTACCTCAAATTATGAAATTTGATGAAGGTGTCTTGCTGATGATATGACTTTTGACGGTTTAGAATTTCTCAAATGAAATCTCGTTGCAATATAGTTCCTAAACCAACAATAGTCCTTTCATACAAAAATTTGTTTGTCACAAGTGACAAACCCCTAAAATCTATAAACCGAAGTATTGAACCTCGGGTCGTTCTCCCTAGGAATTGCAATAAAGTGTTCTTGTTATTGGTTGTGAGTTATATTTGGGGTTTTTTGAGATTTTAGACAAGAAATGTAAATGGCAATGAAAGTAAACTATAACTAACAAAGCTCTTGGCAAGATATGAGAACTAGAAGTCCTATCCTAGTTATTCTCCTCAATTGTGACCACAAATTGTCCATTGCTACCACTTCGTTAGCCTCTAACCTTGGAGGAAAGTCAAGTGGATGAATCAACTTGATCCCACAATTCCTAGCCAACTCCCAAGGGAAAGACTAGCGTTAGTGGTATCCAAATCAATTAGCGACTTCTAATTATCAATCAACAAAGGAATTGAATAACTCAAGCGTCACTAATTACTCTACCTAGGCCAAGAGGGATAAAAATTCTACACTAAAATCCAACCAAGCATTTCATCAAACACTTGGAAGGCACATAAGAAAAGCATAGTAAATTGACAATTAGAATAAAATCTAACAACAATTGAATGTGAGAATTCAACAACAGCAATCAAAGAAAATAAGATCTAAATGAATTACCTCAAAATGCATGAAAAGAAAATAAAGTGAACAAAGTAGATCTACAAACAAAGTAGAAGAAAGTAATAACAACAATGGAAGAATGATGAATGTAACAACAAGGAATTAAGAAGAAGAGGTAGAAGAGAGCATGAATTAAAACCTAGATCTAAGAACTAAACCTAATCCTAATCCTAATTCTAATTCTAGAGAGAAGTGAGAGCTTCTCTCTCTAAAAACTAAAGACTAGCCTAATGTGTGTGTTATGATCCAAGATCCTCCTCCCCCTTCAATCCTTGGTCCTTTTGAGTGTTTTAGCGCCAAAGTTGGCTTGGGTTGGGTACCATAGGCCTTGAGAATTCGCTGGCCACGTTTTCATTAAAAAAATCATATATCAGCACCGACGCGTACGCGCACAGCACGCGTATGCGTCCATGGGTGGCTTCGCAAGGTGCGCGTAAGCGCCTGGTGCGCGCGCGTCCATGGGCGAGTTCAAATCTTTGGTTTTTCATGATCTTCTCCACTTGCATGCTTTCTTCCTTGCTCCCTTGATCCATTCCTAGCCTTTTCAACCTGAGACTACTAACAAACATATCAAGGCACCTTATGGAATCAAGGAGAAGTTAAAGTTATCTAATTAAAGGCCAAAAAAGCATGTTCTTTACACTTAGGCACAAATAAGGGAGAGATCACAAAATCATGCTAATTCATTGGCTAAATGTGAGAAAAGGTTAACAAAATACTCTAAATCCAACACAAGATAAACCCTAAAAATGGGATTTATCAACCTCCCCACACTTAAACCTTAGCATGTCCTCATGATAAATTAAAAAGGAAACAAGGGGTATGATCTTTATTTAATGCAACTAAACTACATGAATCCTATCTAAATGCAACTACCTAGGGTGAATGCAAATGCTTGGTCAAAATAATCTAACTTCCAAGAGAATATATGTGAGTATACGAGCTAGAGCAATAGGAGTCAAGTCCAAACCACAATTGTATTGGATTATCAAAAGAATTTCAAACTTGCAAGAATATAGATAATAGGGGTGAATACATGTAATTGAGCTATTGAACCCTCACTGGATGTGTTTATACTCTCTTTGCTTGGTGTTTAGGGGTTGATCTACTCAATCCTCTCCTAATCATACTTTTCCAAAATTTGTTCTTCATCTAACAATCAACAATTATTCAATGTATGCATTCATTCGTCATGAGGTCTTTCTCATAGGTTGTAATGGGGTTAGGATCAAGGTAGGATCATATATGGTTAAGTGGACTAGAGATTTGAATCTTTGATTAACCTAGACTTTCCCACCTAACCTATATAATGACCTATACAAATTCTAATCTATCCTAACTACCCAATTTTTCCCTTATTTGCGTACTCATGCATTTCTTCTCTTCATTTCATAATACTTATGCATTGACTCTTTCATTGACTTCACTTTGAGGTATTTTGTCCCCTTTTTATTTCTTTCTTTTTCTTTTTTTCTTTCTTTTTCTATATTTTTTTTCTTTTTGTTCTCTCCATACTTTTCTTTTTTTACTTTTTCTTTTGTTTTTCTCATTTTTCTTTCTTTTTGCTTTGCAATATATACCAAAAATATCAATGCATAAGATTTTACATTTAATCAATACATGAGTATGTACCCAATTCTCAATATTTTTCAACAAAAATACAAAACTACCCTTTTATTCACCCAATGTCCAAAGTTTTCCCACACTTGAATGTTACACACACACACTAGCCTAAGCTAATCAAAGATCCAAATAAAGGACTTTTATTGTTTTCCGCTTTAAGGCTTGTAATGTGCTAAATTAAGAACAAGTGGGTTAATCGTAGGCTCAAATTAGCTAACAATGGAAGATAAGAGGTAAGGCTATTTGGGTAAGTGAGCTAAATGAAATGATGGCCTCAATCATATAAATGCATGTATACACAAAATAATGGACATAAAGAATCAAACAAATCAAAGATTACAATCATAGGAAGAGAATAATTACACACGAGAAGGGAAAACAAGTGGTTATAAGATGTAACCACACCAATAGGCTCAAATCTCACAAGCTTGTGTTCTTAGCACAAAAATCATGTTCCACAATATATATAATTCAAGCAAGTTTAATGAAAATTTTTCACTCAAATCAATTGGTGCCCTATAGATAGAATTCTTAGAAGATCTCATTATTTTGACTAAGCTTATTGTGTATATATATCATGGTTCTGAAAACCAAACCGGACCGGCCGGTTCAACTGGAATAACTGGGAACCGGTCACCTAGCCCGTCCGGGTAACATCAAAAACCGTCTGGCAAAAAATCGGTAAAAAAACCGATCGAACCGGCAATTAACCGGTGAACCGGAAGAACCGTCCAGTTTTTTAACGGTTTTTGGTTTGAAAGCTGAGATGTTAAACGATGTCGTTTTGGCAAAAAAAAAAAAAGAGAAAATGCGTAAAAATCGAAGGAAGCCCTAATCAGTTTCCAGTCTCGAGTCCTTCTCTCATCTCCTTCTTTCTCCCAAAACCAAAACAGAAACCCTAGCCTCACCGCCGATCGTCGAAAGCCGCAAGGAGTGAGTCACCGCCGCCGTCCGTCGCAGTCAGGGGAAGCACAGAAGCCTCTCCTCCCAACCACTAGATCCCCTTCACCAGTTCTCCCAGCCCTAGCCTCACTGCCATATCACCTCTGCCGTCTCAACTACTCGAAGCTGCCGTCCCCTACTACATCTCGTCTCGCGTGCTTCCTCCGTCGCGCAGCCGCTGTTCCGCTGCGCCAGCTCTGCTCCTCTGCTCTAGTTCCGCCGCACACCACCCTCCTAGGCTCCAGTTCCGTGGCGGTACAGGCCACCTCTTCTCCAGTTCTGCGGTGGTCCAGGCCACCTCTTCTCTAGTTCTGCCGCGTCCAGCCTTCCGTTGTGCTCCCTCACCTCTGTGCTCTAGAAGAGAAGGTTTTTTTTACTGTAATTATTTTTTTAATTTTTTTTCTTCAATTATTGTTGTTATCACCGTAGTCTAAGATTGTTGATGATATTCTTGATTCTGTTATGCTGTTGTTGGTCGGTTGTCTTTAATTTTTTTTACAGTGATTTTCTATTCTTGAACTTGTTCTGGAGATTATTCGGCTTGATAATTTGTCAATTTGTTGAATGGGAAACTAATTATTGATTTAGTTATGCTGCTTACTGTTGATTTTGTGTGTTTGCTAATTTTGAATTTCTTGAATGGAAAATTTGTTAATTTTGTTGTGTTTGCTATTTAGTTCTGCTTTATGTAACTTCATATCTTGCAACATTAATCTTCGAATGATTCTAGCCCCATGAATGACTGGATAATATCATGAAATATATCTAACATGATGAGAGAGATTTAAATGATAACAGCAAAATATAATCTCAGTTATGGGTTTATAGTTGAAAAATTTATACTGACGATAAATGTATCTTATATTTGGGTTTGGAGGATACATGCACCATAGACACAGTGTTACTCTATTACTAAATGATAATAAGCTTGTCATGTATTGCACAATGCTTCTTTTGCATGGAACATGAGAGGCAACCCAGAAGAGCATCAGGAGGAAGAACTAGATCTACCATATTTTGATATGGCTACACTTATTTCTGCAACCAACAACTTCTCGACCAATAACATATTGGAAAAAGGCGGTTTTGGATCTGTTTACAAGGTTAATACTTAGTCATATAATGCTCAAATCTGGATATTAGCAACATGGTAGGGAATTTTGATTTGTTGAGATAAGTGCTATGGCCAAATAAGTACATTATTTGAAAGAGTCACTATTTTGTGCCTGTAGAACATTATGGGTTTGTCATTATGTGCGTTTTTTTTTGTTTAGTTATAAACTTTGATGTTTGAAATTTTTGTGAACCTCTAATATTAAGTTATGGATAATTTATTATGGTGAATTTTAAATTTTATTAAGTTAGAAATTATTGAATTTATATATTTAAAATTATTTTTAGGTTTTTTAATAATTTTATTTAATATTTAATTAAACCGGTTGAACCCCAGTCAAACCGATAAACCGTTAAACCAGTGATCTTATCGGTTTATTGACCGGTCCAGTTCTCGCAACGTTGCTTCCGAACTCCTCCTTCAGCCCTCTCCCCTCCAAGTTCCAACCCTAATTTCCATTGCACCCTAGTTCGGCGTCGTCTGTCTCTCTCTCTCTCTCAAACTGCAGCAGCAGTGGTGCTCACTAAGCCAGCGTCGCCTAACATTCAAAATTTAGTCACCTCTGGAAGCTCTGCTCGGCCCTCTTCTCCTCTACGTCGTTGCGTCTGGCCCTCTTCTCTCTCGCACATTGGTAGCTCTTTGACCCTCTTCTCTCTCGCACAAGCTCTTCTCCTCTGGGTCTCTGTATAATCGTAGTGTTGGGATTAGAAGCTTGTCACCCAAAATCGCCGACCGGTCGGACGACCTCCCCACACTTAAAAGTTTGCACCGTCCTCGGTGCACTCAAAGATGAGCAAGGGGGTATGGCGACTTTCCGGATTGCTACCTTCAGCTGGTAGATCAACCAGTTACTGCGTTTTCTTTTTTCTGCTTCCATTTGTTTGCTTGCGGTGCATCATTCATGAAAAAACAAAAATATAACACCATAAGATGAGAGAACACAAAAACAAAGAGGCATACATTGTTGGGAATGAGGTACTAATCACTAGAATTGAGTGAGTGAATTAGTGTGACATTAATGACAAATAAGTGTGTGAATTCTAAATTGCGCGCGGTTTAGAACACACATTAGCATAAAGGCTATGTCACTAAAGAAGCATGCACTTTACTCATTCTAGTATGCTTGAGATGCTTTAAGTGAACTTGTAAGGGAAAACAAGCATTAAAGAAGCATGAAAGCATTCAAGCTAAAAGCTATGGATGCATATAATCATGAAACACAATGCATTGAAGTAAATGCTCAACATCCAATATCAAGAGATTGCCTAATCAAAGAATAGGGTTCAAATCACATGGTGGCCAAATCATACAATTCAAGAACAGTTACAAGCTCGAGGGCAATTCTCATCACTTGGTATTCTTAAAAGGTAGGCATGAAAAAACTCAAAACCAAGTAGCAAAATATAACCTCAACAATAGAATCCAACAAAGAGTATAAACATAATGATGTTAAGATAACATCCCTTTTTAATACTCAGCAGCAATTAATGGTAAACAAGAATAACAATCCAACACTTACAATGAAAAAGAGAAAATGAAATGAAAACTAACTAAAACTAACTAATCAACTAACTAACTAATTAACTAATTAACTAACTAAAATAAATGGTTATCAATGGTGTTTGGGAGTGTTGGATGAGGGGTAGAAGAAGGGAAGAAGAAAGGAGAAGGAAAGAAATGGAAAGAGGAGAAGAAAAGAGATGTGTTGAAGGAAGGACATCCGCGCGTACTGATGAGCGGATAATTTATACGCTTTTTGGCATTATTTTTAGTATGTTTTTAGTAGAATCTAGTTACTTTCAGGGATGTTTTCATTAGTTTTTATGTTAAATTCACATTTCTGGACTTTACTATGAGTTTGTGTGTTTTTCTGTGATTTCAGGTATCTTCTGGCTGAAATTGAAGGACTTGAGCAAAAATCAAATTCAGAGGTTGAAGAAGGACTGCTGATGCTGTTGGATTCTGACCTCCCTGCACTTAAAATGGATTTTCTGGAGCTAGAGAACTCAAAATGGCGCGCTTCCAATTGCGTTGGAAAGTAGACATCCAGGGCTTTCCAGCAATATATAATAGTCCATAGTTTGCCCAAGTTTAGATGACGCAAACTGGCGTTCAACGTCAGCTCTCTGCCCAATTCTGGCGTCCAGCGCCAGAAACAAGTTGCAAAGTGGAGTTCAACGCCCAAAATGGTACAAAAGCTGGTGTTCAACTCCAAGAATGACCTCTCCACGTGTAGACTTCAAGCTCAGCCCAAGCACACACCAAGTGGGCCCCGGAAGTGGATTTATGCATCAATTACTTACTTCTGTAAACCCTAGTAGCTAGTTTATTATAAATAGGACCTTTTACTATTGTATTAGATATCTTTGATCAGTTGTATGCTATCTTAGATCACATTTGGGGGCTGGCCTCTCGGCCATGCCTGAACCTTTCACTTATGTATTTTCAACGGTAGAGTTTCTACACTCCATAGATTAAGGTGTAGAGCTCTGCTGTTCCTCAAAGATTAATGCAAAGTACTACTGTCTTTCTATTCAATTCAACTTATTCTGCTTCTAAGATATCCATTCGTACCCAAGAACATGATGAATATGATGATTATGTGACGCTCATCAACATTCTCCCTTATGAACGCGTGCCTGACAAACACTTCCGTTCTACATGCAAACAAGCTAGAATGAATATCTCTTGGATCTCTTAATCAGGATCTTCGTGGTATAAGTTAGAACCCATGGATGGCCATTCCTGAGGTCCGGAAAGTCTAAACCTTGTCTGTGGTATTCCGAGCAGGATACGGGAAGGGATGGCTATGACGTACTTCAAACTCGCGAGTGCTGGGCGTAGTGACATCCACCAAGTTTTTGGCGCCGTTGTCGGGGATTGTTCGAGTTTGGACAACTGACGGTTCATCTTGTTGCTCAGATTAGGTAATTTTCTTTTTGTTTTCTTTTTAAAAATTTTTCAAAAATCTTTCAAAATTTTCTCCTTTGTTTTCGAAAAAAAATTTTAAAATAAAAAAATGTTTTCCAAAAATTTTATAATTTTATTCAAAATTTTTAAGAATGAATTCCAGTGTTTCATGAACCATGTGAAGCCTGGCTGGCTGTAAAGCCTTGTCTAAATTCATTTGGACTAAGGCTTCCAATTTGTTATCAAGAGCAAGCTAGTTGGTGCTAATCCACCTACTGCTGTTCATGATCTACCTGTTACATACTAAAGCTTGGCTGGCTATTCAGCCATGCCTGACCCTTTGATTGGAGCTTTAGAATAAGAATGCTAGATTCCTGGAATTCATATTAAAAATTTTGGAATCCTTATTTTTCTTTTTCAAAATGATTTTCGAAAAATTAAAAAGAAAATACAAAAAAATCATAAAATCATAAAAAAAAAATATTTTTTTTTGTTTCTTGTTTGAGTCTTGAGTCATATTATAAGTTTGGTGTCAATTGCATGCTCATCTTGCATTTTTCGAAAACTCTCATGCATTCATAGTGTTCTTCATGATCTTCAAGTTGTTCTTAGTAAGTCTTCTTGTTTGATCTTTGCATTTGCATGTTTTGTGTCTTTTCTTGTTTTTCATATGCATTCTTGAATTCTTAAGTGCCTAAGCATTAAAGATTTCTAAGTTTGGTGTCTTGCATGTTTTCTTTGCATTAAAATTTTTTCAAAAATATGTTCTTGATGTTCATCATGATCTTCATAGTGTTCTTGGTGTTCATCTTGACATTCATAGCATTCTTGCATGCATCACATGTTTTGATCTAAAATTCTCATGCATTGCATCATTTTCATGTTTCTCTCTCTCATCATTAAAAATTCAAAAATCAAAAAAATATCTTTCCCTTTTTCTCTCTTAAAATTTCGAAAATTAGATTTGACTTTTTCAAAAATTTTTTTAAAAAAAATCTAGTTATTTTTATGAGTCAAATCAAATTTTCAATTTAAAAAAATCTCATCTTTTTCAAAATCTTTTTCAAAAATCAAATCTTTTTCATTTTTCTTAGTTATTTTCGAAAATTATAAAAATGTTTTTCAAAAAATCTTTTTCTTATCTTTATCACATAATTTTCGAAAATAACATCACCAATTAATGTTTTGATTCAAAAAATTCAAGTTTGTTACTTACTTGCTAAGAAAGATTCAAACTTTAAGTTCTAGAATCATATCTTGTGATTTCTTGTGAATCAAGTCATTAATTGTGATTTTAAAAAAATCAAATCTTTTTCAAAACTAATTTCAATCATGTCTTTTCAAAAAAAAATATCTTCTTTTCTTACCTTTTTCAAAAATTTGATTTCAAAATATCTTTTCTAACTTCTTATCTTCTTATCTTTTCAAAATTGATTTTCAAAATTTGTTTCAACTAACTAACTAACTTTTTGTTTGTTTCTTACCTTTTTCAAAACTACCTAATTAACGCTATCTCTCTAATTTTCGAAAATATCTCCTCTCTTTTTCAAAACTTCTTTTTAATTTTGGATTTTAATTTTCGAAAATTACTAACCTTTTTCAAAAATTATTTTCGAAAATCACTAACTCTTTTTCAAAAATTATTTTCGAAAATTCTCCCTCTCTCATCTTATTCTATTTATTTATTTATCTACTAACATCTCCTCATCTCAATTCACTGCTCCTATCCTTACCCTTGTGTTTGGATTCTTCATTCTTCTTCACCCCTATTCCTTTTCTTTTTCTACTAACATTAAGGAACCTCTTTACTGTGACATAGAGGATTCCTCTTCTTTTCTTGTTCTATTCTCTTTCTTATGAGCAGGAACAAAGAAAAAGGCATTCTTGTTGAAGCTGATCAAGAACCTGAAAGGACTCTGAAGAGGAAACTAAGAGAAGCTAAATTACAACAATCCAGAGACAACCTTATTGAAAATTTCGAACAAAGGATCAAAAGCCTCAACAAGGCTTTAATAATGGTGGAAGAAACAGGTTTAGCAATAGAAAGCCTTTTCCATCATCCACTCAGCAACAGACAGAGAATTCTGAGCAGAATCCATCTAGCTTAGCAAACTTAGTCTCTGATCTATCCAAGGCCACTGTAAGTTTCATGAATGAAACAAGGTCTTCCATTAGAAATTTGGAAGCACAAGTGGGCCAGCTGAGTAAAAGAATCACTGAAACCCCTCCCAGTACTCTCCCAAGCAATACAGAAGAAAATCCAAAGAGAGAGCGCAAGGCCATTGATATTACCAAAATGGCCGAACCCAAAGAGGGAGAGGAGGACGTGAATCCCAGTGAAGAAGACCTCCTGGGACATCCAGTGATCAATAAAAAGCTTCCCTCTGAGGAACCAAAGGACTCTGAGGCTCATCTAGAGACCATAGAGATTCCATTGAACCTCCTTATGCCCTTCATGAGCTCTGATGAGTATTCATCTTCTGAAGAAAATGAGGATGTTACTGAAGAGCAAACTGCCAAGTTTCTTGGTGCAATCATGAAGCTGAATGCCAAATTATTTGGTATTGAAACTTGGGAAGATGAACCTCCCTTGTTCACCAATGAACTAAGTGATCTGGATCAACTGACATTGCCTCAGAAGAGACAGGATCCTGGAAAGTTCATAATACCTTGTACCATAGGCACCATGATCTTTAAGGCTCTGTGTGACCTTGGTTCAGGAATAAACCTCATGCCCCTCTCTGTAATAGAGAAACTGGGAATCTATGGGGTGCAAGCTGCTAAAATCTCATTAGAGATGGCAGACAATTCAAGAAAATAGGCTTATGGACAAGTAGAGGACGTGTTAGTAAAGGTTGAAGGCCTTTACATCCCTGCTGATTTCATAGTCCTAGATACTGGAAAGGAAGAGGATGAATCCATCATCCTAGGAAGACCTTTCCTAGCCACAGCAAGAGCTGTGATTGATGTGGACAGAGGAGAATTGATCCTTCAATTAAATAAGGACAACCTTGTATTTACAACTCAAGGATCTCTCTCTGCATCCATGGAGAAGAAGCAGAAAAAGCTTCTCTCAAAGCAGAGTCAACCAAAGCCCCCACAGTCAAACTCTAAGTTTGGTGTTGGGAGGTCTCAACAAAGCTCTGCACATCTGTGAGGCTCCATGAGAGCCCACTGTTAAGCTATTGACATTAAAGAAGCGCTTGTTGGGAGGCAACCCAATTTTTATTTATCTAACTATATTTTTCTTAGTTATATGTCTTTATAGGTTCATGATCATGTGGAGTCACAAAATAAATATAAAAATTAAAAACGGAATCAAAAACAGTAGAAGAAAAATCACACCCTGGAAGAAGCACCTGCCTGGCGTTCAACGCCAGAACAGAGCATGGTTCTGGCGCTGAACGCCCAAAATGGGCAGTGTCTGGGCACTGAACGCCCAAAATGGGTAGCATCTGGGCACTGGACGCCAGAACTGCACCCTGGAGAGGAGCTGGCGCTGAACGCCCAGAACAAGCATGGTTCTGGCGTTCAACGCCAGAAATGGGCAACAAATGGGCGTTGAACGCCCAAAATGGGCACCAACCTGGCGCTGAACGCCCAGAGTTGTGTGCAAGGACATTTTACATGCCTAAATTGGTGCAAGGTTGTAAATCCTTGAACACCTCAGGATCTGTGGACCCCACAGGATCCCCACCTACCTCATCATCTCTCTCTCCATTCATGATCATCCCTTCTGTTTTCCATTAATCACTCACATCCATCCACTCTTCCCCATAAACCTACCTCATAAACTCCACCTACCTTCAAAATTCAAAATCAATTTCCCACCCAACCCACCCTAAATGGCCGAACTTTAACCCCCCCTTCCCTACATAAAGCCTTCCATTCTTCCTCATTTTCACACAACACAACCCTCTCTTCTCTTCTTGGCCGAATACACCTCCCCCCTCTTCTCCATATTTTCTTCTTCTTCTCCATCTATTCTTTCTTTTCTTGCTCGAGGGCGAGCAAAATTCTAAGTTTGGTGTGGTAAAAGAATAAGCTTTTTGTTTTTCCATTACCATTGATGGCACCTAAGACCGAAGAATCCTCTAGAAAAGGAAAAGGAAAGACAAAAGCTTCCACCTCTGAGTCATGGGAGATGGAAAGGTTCATCTCCAAAGCCCATCAAGACCACTTCTATGATGTTGTGGCCAAGAAGAAGGTGATCCCCGAGGTCCCTTTCAAACTCAAAAGAAATGAGTATCCGGAGATCCGACATGAAATTCAAAGAAGAGGTTGGGAAGTTCTAACAAATCCCATCCAACAAGTCGGCATCCTAATGGTTCAAGAGTTCTATGCCAATGCATGGATCACCAAGAACCATGATCAAAGTAAGAACCCGGATCCAAAGAACTGTGTTACAATGGTTCGGGAGAGATACTTGGATTTTAGTCCGGAAAATGTGAGGTTGGCGTTTAACTTGCCTATGATGCAAGGAGATGAACGCCCCTACACTAGAAGGGTCAACTTTAATCAAAGGTTGGACCAAATCCTCATGGACATATGTGTGGAAGGAGCTCAATGGAAGATTGACTCCAAAGGCAAGCCGGTTCAACTAAGAAGATTGGACCTCAAGCCTGTGGCTAGAGGATGGTTGGAATTCATCCAATGCTCCATCATCCCCACTAGCAACCGATCTGAAGTTACTGTGGATCAGGCCATCATGATTCATAGCATCATGATTGGAGAGGAAGTAGAGGTTCATGAAGTCATCTCCCTTGAACTCTACAAAATAGCCGAAAAGTCATCCCCCATGGCAAGGCTAGCTTTTCCTCATCTTATTTGCCATCTATGTTACTCAGCTGGAGCTTTCATAGAAGGAGACATTCCCATTAAGGAAGAGAAGCCCATCACTAAGAAAAAGATGGAGCAAGAAAGAGAGCCCATTCATGGAGCTCAAGAGGCGCAGGAAGCTCATCACCATGAGATCCCGGAGATGCCTCAAATGTATTTTCCTCCACAAAACTATTGGGAGCAAATCAAACACCTCCCTAGGAGAATTAAGTTCTAACATGGGACAACTAAGGGTGGAATATCAAGAGCACTCCATCATCCTTCATGAAATAAGAGAAGATCAAAAAGCAATGAGGGAGGAGCAACAAAGACAAGGAAGAGACATAGAAGAGCTCAAGGACATCATTGGTTCCTCAAGAAGGAAACGGCACCATCACTAAGGTGGACTCATTCCTTGTTCTTATTTTCTGTTTTTCGTTTTCTTAATGTTAAGTGCTTATCCATGTCTGTGTCTTCATTACATGATCATTAGTAGTTAGTAACTATGTCTTAAAGTTATGAATGTCCTATGAATCCATCACCTCTCTTAAATGAAAAATGTTTTAATTCAAAAGAACAAGAAGTACATGAGTTTTGAATTTACCCTTGAACGTAGTTTAATTATATTGATGTGGTGACAATGCTTCTTGTTTTCTAAATGTATGCTTGAACAGTGTATATGTCTTTTGAAGTTGGGGTTTAAGAATGTTAAATATGTTGGCTCTTGAAAGAATGATGATAAGGAGACATGTTATTTGATAATCTGAAAAATCATAAAAATGATTCTTGAAGCAAGAAAAAGCAGCAAAGAACAAAGCTTGCAGAAAAAAGAGAAAAAAATAGGCGGAAAAAAAAAAGAGAAAAAGCAAGCAGAAAAAGCCAAAAGCTCTTAAAACCAAGAGGCAAGAGCAAAAAGCCAATAGCCCTTAAAACCAAAAGGCAAGGGTAATAAAAAGGATCCCAAGGCTTTGAGCATCAGTGGATAGGAGGGCCTAAAGGAATTAAATCCTGGCCTAAGCGGCTAAACCAAGCTGTCCCTAACCATGTGCTTGTGGCGTGTAGGTGTCAAGTGAGAACTTGAGACTGAGCGGTTAAAGTCAAGGTCCAAAGCAAAAAAAAAAAAAGAGTGTGCTTAAGAACCCTGGACACCTCTACTTGGGGACTTTAGCAAAGCTGAGTCACAATCTGAAAAGGTTCACCCAATTATGTGTCTGTGGCATTTATGTATCCGGTGGTAATACTGGAAAACAAAGTGCTTAGGGCCACGGCCAAGACTCATAAAATAGCTGTGTTCAAGAATCATCATAGTGAACTAGGAGAATCAATAACACTATCTAAACTCTGAGTTCCTATAGATGCCAATCATTTTGAACCTCAATGGATAAAGTGAGATGCCAAAACTATTCAAGAGGCAAAAAGCTATAACTCCCGCTCATCTGATTGGAGCTATGTTTCATTGAAAGTTTGGAATTTATAGTATATTCTCTTCTTTTTATCCTATTTGATTTTCAGTTGCTTGGGGACAAGCAACAATTTAAGTTTGGTGTTGTGATGAGCGGATAATTTATATGCTTTTCTGTGATTTCAGGTATTTTCTGGCTGAAATTGAAGGACTTGAGCAAAAATCAGATTCAGAGGTTGAAGAAGGACTGCTGATGCTGTTGGATTCTGACCTCCCTACACTCAAAATGGATTTTCTGGAGCTACAGAACTCAAAATGGCGCGCTTCCAATTGAGTTGGAAAGTAGACATCCAGAGCTTTCCAGCAATATATAATAGTTCATACTTTGCCCAAGTTTAGACGACGCAAACTGGCGTTCAACGCCAGCTCTCTGCCCAATTCTGGCGTCCAACGCCAGAAACAAGTTGCAAAGTGGAGTTCAACGCCCAAAATGGCACAAAAGCTGGCGTTCAACTCCAAGAATAACCTCTCCACGTGTAGACTTCAAGCTCAGCCCAAGCACACACCAAGTGGGCCCCGGAAGTGGATTTATGCATCAATTACTTACTTCTGTAAACCCTAGTAGCTAGTTTATTATAAATAGGACCTTTTACTATTGTATTAGATATCTTTGATCAGTTGTATGCTATCTTAGATCACGTTTGGGGGCTGGCCTCTCGGCCATGCCTGAACCTTTCACTTATGTATTTTTAATGGTAGAGTTTCTACACTCCATAGATTAAGGTGTACAGCTCTGCTGTTCCTCAAAGATTAATGCAAAGTACTACTGTCTTTCTATTCAATTCAACTTATTCCACTTCTAAGATATCCATTCGCACCGAAGAACATGATGAATGTGATGATTATGTGATGCTCATCAACATTCTCCCTTATGAACGCGTGCCTAAGAAACACTTCCGTTCTACATGCAAACAAGCTAGAATGAATATCTCTTGAATCTCTTAATCAGGATCTTCGTGGTATAAGTTAGAACCCATGGATGGCCATTCCTGAGGTCCGGAAAGTCTAAACCTTGTCTGTGGTATTCCGAGTAGGATCCGGGAAGGGATGGCTGTGACGTACTTCAAACTCGCGAGTTCTGGGTGTAGTGACAGACGCAAAAGGATAGTAAATCCTATTCCAGTATGATCGGGAACCTCAGATGATTAGTCGTGCCGTGATAGAGCATTTGGACCATTTTCACAAGAGGAGGGGATTGTAGCCACTGACAACGGTGATGCCCTTGCATAAAGCTTGCCATGGAAAGGAGTAAGACTGATTGGATGAAGACAGCAGGAAAGCAGAGGTTCAGAGGGACGAAAGCATCTCCATACGCTTATCTGAAATTCTCACCAATGATTTACATAAGTATTTCTATCCTTAGTTTCTGTTTAATTAGTATTATTTTCGAAAACTCCATAATCAATTATTATCCGCCTGACTAAGATTTACAAGGTGACCATAGCTTGCTTCATACCAACAATCTCCGTGGGAACGACCCTTACTCACGTAAGGTTTATTACTTGGACGACCCAGTGCACTTGCTGGTTAGTTGTATCGAAGTTGTGACAAATTATGAATTAAGATTAGAGCACCAAGTTTTTGGAGCCATTACCAGAGATCACAATTTCGTGCACCACGTACGCACGCATGGCACGCGCACGCGGATGGTGGTGCAATGGACGCGACGCATACGCGCACATGGCGTGTCCACGTCGATGGCTTATTTCGAGAGTGGCGCGTACGCGTCAAGTGCGCATACGCGCGAGTTGGTTTGTTCGAAAGGCACAATGCTAGCGCAGCATTCGCACAACTCTCGGGTTTTTGGCTTGGGGTGGAATTTCTCAATCCACACATACGCGTACATGGCGCGTCTGCGTGGATAGGCGAAAATGCTTGATGCATGCGTACGAGCGCAGTGCGCATACGCGCAGATGGTGTTCTATTTTTTTTTCAAAATTTTCTATGTTTTTACGCCAATCCAAGCATTCCAAACCTCCAAACAACTACCAAAACACCATAAAACCTTATTTAACATACTAAACTACCAATTATACTCAACAAATCAACCAAAACATGAAATTAAACTATTTTAACCAATATGTGCAAAAGAGAAAAATGAAAAGAGTTTATCATGGTGGGGTGTCTCCCACCTAGCACTTTTATTTATTGTCCTTAAGTTGGACTTATGGGGAGCTCCTCTCAAGGTGGCTTGTGCTTGAAAATATCCTTGAACATCCACCAATGCTTGAATCTCCAATAAGCTCCATTCTTCAATTTTAATATCTTCAAGCTTTGATGGAGTTCTTCACAAACCATGAGCTCCCAAATTTGATTTTCCTTGTGCGATCTAGGATCCCACACTTTGTTTTGACACCCGTCCTTGAGTTGGTCATCATTATTCCATCCGGGTGGCATGGCCTTGGAATTCTCAAAGAGGCTTCCAAACAACTTTTTAGACCCATGCAATTTGGTTCCACACCAACCATTGCTCTTGAATTTTGAGCTTGCAACCATCATAAGCTTAGAATGACGTTTCCAACCACTACACAACTATTTCCTACTCTTAACCTTCCGATTCACTCTCTTCTTCATTGCTCACCAAAGTTATGGGGGGTTGTGCACATTCTTCTATAATTTCAATTTCATGTCCAATGGAAAAGGCTTCAATTGTAGATAGGAATTCATCCATGATTGAATCCATCTCTTGACAAACCTCTTTCAAGTCTCCAACTAAGATATGCCTTGGAGGTTGCACATCCTCCTCAAGATCAATATCAAGCTTCTTGGAAGAGTGCTCCATGATGCTAAATTCCCATGGACTTTCAACATCTCCTAAATCTTCAACCACTTCTTCCTTTTCTTTAATAACCATAGGCTCCTCCAATTGTTCTAACACAAAGTGGCGTCCCTCATTTTCCACCAGAATTTTCAATCTCTCCTTCATGCTATGCTCTTCAATTGATTCTTCACATGTGGATATGGAAGCACCTTGAGTGTTCAAGCATTGGTAGGCTAAAGTATGCACTACCTTGGTCAAGTTAGTCACAAACTCTAGGGTGTTCCTTTGCATATCCGCTTGTCCTTGAAGTAGCAAGGTGAGAGAATCATCTATTGGGGCTTGGGGTGGATAGGAAGGTTCATGATTTTGGAAGGAGGATTCATAGTAGGAAGGTGGTTCTTCTTGGTAGGGGTATGGAGATGGTGAGTATTGAGGTGGTTCTTCATAGTAGTCATGATAGGGTTGTGGTGGTTTCAAAGGTTCTTTCTCATAATGGTCATAGGGATGTGGTATGGGTGATTGGTCATGTGATGGATATGGATCATAGGAAGGTGTTTGGTAATGAGAAGCTTGTGAGAATGGTTGAGGTTCATGTTGAGGATAAGAGTCATAGGCATATGATGGTGGTAGTTGATTTTCACATAAAGTTTCACCATAGGCCTTGAATTGACATGCATTAGGATGGAAATTATACCTATATGCATCCAGAGGTTGTTGCCAATAGGAGTGATCAATCTCTTGAGGCTCCTATATCTTTGTTGGTTCCATCTTTGACACATGTTGTCATTAAAGTCCACATTTCCTACAACATAGTGAGAACCAAACTCATAGCCAAAGTGAGAATTCATAGTGAAGAAACAAAATAAAACTAACTAAACTAGTAAACAAGCAAAAGATAAACCTATTCACAATATTCACATATGTACAATAACCAATAACATAACACCATTGCAACTCCCCGGCAACGGCGCCATTTTGATGACGAGACTTTTGACGGTTTAGAATTTCACTAAGAAAGTCTCGTTGTAAAGTATAGTTTCTAAACCAATCAAAAATTCTTTCATACAAAAAATTGTTTGTCACTAGTACAAACCCCTAAAATCTATAAACTGAAGTATTGAACTTCGGGTCGTTCTCCCTAGGAATTACAATAAAGTGTCTTGTTATTGGTTATGAGTTATATTTGGGGTTTTGGATGAGAGGCATGAAAAGTAAATGGAAATGAAAATAAACTAACAACTAAAAAGGTCTTGGCAAGGTTTGGTGGTCAAGGATCTCTATCCTAATCACTAACCACAACATGAGAATTGGCAAGGACCAACCCCACTAGGTTAACCCCTAACTAATGGTAGAGGAAAATCAAGTGAGATATATCAATCCAAGTCCATAAGTCCTAGTTCTCCACCAATTCAATTAGTGAGATCTAGAGTTAATGGCTCCCAATCGTCAATCACTTGGACATTAATAACTCAAGATTTCCTAAGTTACCTTCCCAAGCCAAGAACATAAAATTCTATTCGAAAATTCAACCAAGTATTTTATCAAACACTTGGAAGGCATATAAGGAAAGTATAGTAAATTGCAAGAATTAAAGGAATCTACAACTACAAAAGTAAGAGATTAACAATAGAAAGGCAAAATAATAGAAAAGTAAACTCATAACTAGAAGAAGCATTTTAACAAACACATAGAAGGAAATAAAAGTAAACAACATGAATTGTAAGAATTAAAGAGAGATCTAACTAGAATAGCAAGAGATCAACAATAGAAAAGGAAGACAATTATGAAACAACAAAGAACTTACCAATTGCATTGAAGAAGAAATGTAGATCTACAAAAGAAAGTTCATAAACTACAACTAACAATACAAAGGAATTACAAGAGAAGAAGAATTATACAATCTACAAGAGAACAATTAAGGAAAGAAAAGGAAAATTAGAAGGGAGAAGAAGAACTAGATCTAGATCTAAAACCTAATCCTAATCCTAGAGAGAAGTGAGAGCTTCTCTCTCTAAAACTAACCTAAACTAAACTAATGATCAAAAGTATGTAAAAAATATGTCAATTCTCCTTCAATCCTTGGCTTAAATAGCATCATAAATGAGTTGGATTGGGCCCACAAGGCTTTAGAATTCGCTGGCCACGAATTTGCATTTAATGAATCATATGCAAATCGGCACGTACACGTACTGTGCGTGTGCGCTCCCCTATCCGCGATGCAACTATGGCAAATCTTATATTATTTCGAAGCCTCGGATGTTAGCCTTCCAACGCAACTAGAACCGCATCATTTGGATCTCTGTAGCTCAAGTTATGGTCAATTAAGTGCGAAGAGGTCAGCTTGACAGCTTTTGCGATTCCTTCATTTCTTCATGAGTTCTCTATTTTTACATGCTTTTCCTTCATTCCCTTGATCTAATCTTTACCTCCTAAATCTGAAATCACTTAACAAACATATCAAGCCATCTAATAGAATCAAAGCAAATTAAATTTAGCTATTTTAAGACCTAGAAAGCATGTTTTCACTCTTAAGCACAAATTAGGAGACAATCATGAAAGCATGCTATTTCATTGGATAAATGTGGGTAAAAGGTCATAAAATCCCCTAAATTCAATACAAGATAAACCCTACAAATGGGGTTTATCACTAGCCTGTAATGTTCAGGAAGGAACTTGCGCTTGAGCTCACGACGCATTTTATCCCATGTCTTGATCTTTCTTCTTCCTTCTCTTTCTCGCTGACGCTTGAGATTCTCCCACCATACTGATGAGTGCTTCTTCAACTTGATTGCTACAAGCTTCACACGCTTGTCATCTGGAATGTCTTTTAACTCGAACACTCTTTTCACTGTGCAAAGCCAGTCGATGAAATCATCAGGTTGGAGTTTCCCTTCAAACTCAGGAATATCAATTTTGATTTATAAGTCTTTAGCTTTGTGAGTTGTGTTGTGTCGTGCTCTTCATATGAACAAATCTTCAGATGAAGAAGAATAATGAAATGGATTTGCATTATCCTCTTCGCTAGAAGGACTGTCTTCAGTCTGGTTCCCATGATTATGTTGAGCGGCTTCATATTTTGCAAGTTGCTCTTGCAACTCCTTAACTTGACGGCGTAATTCCTCCACTTCAATTTCTTGAGTAGTTCTATGCTTTGGAGCCATCTTTTACTACTATGCAATGAGACTGATGCTTGGATGTTGATGTTGTGATGATAATGAGGATGCACAATGATGATAGAAATACACCAATGATGATAATACGAAGATAATCACCAACAGAAAAGGCACCAAAAGAACAGAAAAGAACAATATTACCCAGAGCTTCGCAGCAGATAATCCGTACTGAAGATGACTCATACCAATAGTGAGAAAACTGTACTAAAGACCGTACCCATGAACCAAATAAAATTTTACTAGAGCAAGTCGAGGATCGACCTTGCTCTGATACCAAACTGACGTCGGGACGTCATGTGGATCACCAATCTTGGTGAGGTTAACAATCCCTCTATGATGAAAATAGCCAAGAACCCACATTAGTTGGCTAAGCCAAGGATGTATCTCTTACTCTCAAAGAGACTAGAGAAAAATAAGCACACAACTTATTTAATATATAACTTAATAAACTCAATTTCGTAAGAAAAAAGGGTACATATGCGTATTTATACTAGTAAAGGAGGGGAAACCTTTATGAATCGGGCAATGTGGGACTACCTCATAACACAATATAATAATATATGCTTAAACTAGACTACTTTAATTAACGACACAAATGTAAAGATATATACTCTTGCATCAAGAGAGATTTGCATTGAAAGGTATTCAATGAACTCCTTTTTTCATGGAAAAAGACGTTGTAAACTATCCTAATGTCAATTGAGACAATTTTTGTCATTTTTGGAGAAGCAAGGTAATTACCAACTATTTTTTACTGGTAGTCTTTTGAAATTAGGGTGAGTCTTGTTTCTGTTTGTATATATTATATGATCAGCCGCTTTCTACATTTCGTTTACCCCGGATTTTAATTTGGATTATTCGTACGAGTTTTCTGACGTAGCCACATGATGGAGCCCCATCTGGTTGCCCAATAATGATATATGACCATGTAAAGAAATAGTGGATGATATTCTGTCTTTTGATAACGTCCACCTTGACATAAATTTTGATAGACATAGAAACACCTTTGGAGGAAATTAAATCTGCTAATCAACATAGACAGCAGAAAAATATGAATGAAATTGAATTTTTGAATAGTAAAAATATAGATTAATAGTATCGTATATGTATATAGTATAATACCAAAAACAATATATAGTTCGTATACATATAGGTGAATAGTACTGTATAGTATCTGATATAATACTATACGAGTATTATTTATATCAGTAGTAATTTGTACCAACATTTAGTGCCGAAATCCCTACTACTAATACTACAAGAAAAATGTTGAGAACGGTCGAATTTACCGTCCAATTTAGCATCATAGAGTAACGGCAGATTTACCTTTAGATTTTCCGGCGGTAACCATGTCGAATTCGTAAGGTTAGGTAATTACCGGCGGATTCTGTTTTTCGTCAGATTTAATGCATCATTTACCGTCAGGTTTATCGTCAAATTTTTGTAACGGTAACTCAATTTCGTGAAACAATGCGTTTTGGTGACCTGCGATGGTTTACTGCCAGAATTTTCTGATGGTAAAAGGGGCGTAAATTCAAATCACGAGTTTCTTCCCCCTCATTCGAACCCTCACTAGTCACCACCATCACCACCATCCCTCTCTCTCTCTCTCTCTCTCTCTCTCTCTCTCTCTCTCTCTCTCTCCCTCCTTCGCCGTCACCAGCATCTGTCGTCACCATCATCTAGCTCTATCATAACTTTGGCGACCAAGGCTGCAACATCCACCTCTTCCCTTATCTCTTACTCTGTTCTTCATTACAAGTTCTTGAGCAACTCTTCCAATTCCTTTAATTTTAGTTTAATTTAGTTTATGTTTGATTTGAATTTCAATTTTAATTTTGAATCCGTTTCAAAGTTAGTTCAGTTTAATTTTCTAATCTTAGTGGATTTAGGTTGATTAATTTAGGTTAGATATAATACATTAGGTTTTGAATTGTTAAAGTGATTGAATTTTTCTAATTTTGTTATTTTCTGTGTTGATGACTGTTTTGCTGAGAAATTGTTGCTGAGATTGTTTATTAATTGTTTAATTTTAGTTTAATTTAGTTTAGGTTTGATTAGAATTTCAATTTTTATTTTGAATCAGTTTCAAAGTTAGTTCAGTTTAGTTTTCTAATCTTAGTAGATTTATGTTGATTAAGTTAGGTTAGATTCAATACATTAGGTTTTAAATTGTTGAAACATTTGGAATTGTCTAATTGTGTTAATTTCTGCGTTGATGACTATTTTGCTGAGAAATTGTTGCTGAGATTGTTTGTTAATTTTTTAAGTTTAGTTTAATTTACTTTAGGTTTAATTAGAATTTCAATTTTAATTTTGAATCAGTTTCAAAGTTAGTTCAGTTTAGTTTTCTAATCTTAGTGGATTTAGATTGATTAAGTTAGGTTAGATTCAATACATTAGATCTTGAATTGTTGAAGCACTTAGAAATGTCTAATTGTGTTAATTGCTGCGTTGATGACTTTTTGCTGAAAAATTATTACTGAGATTGTTTGATAATTGTTTAATTTTAGTTTAATTTACTTTAGGTTAGATTAGAATATCAATTTTAATTTTGAATCAGTTTCAAAGTTAATTCAGTTTAATTTTCTAATCTTAGTGAATTTAGGTTGATTAAGTTAGGTTAGATTCAATACATTAAGTTTTGAATTGTTAGTGTTTGGAATTGTCTAATTATGTTAATTACTGCGTTGATGACTGTTTTGCTGAGAAATTGTTACTGAGATTATTTGATAATTATTTAATTTTAGTTTAATTTAATTTTGGTTTGATTAGAATTTTAATTTTAATTTTGGAAACAGTTTCAAAGTTAGTTCAGTTCAGTTTTCTAATCTTAGTGGATTTAGGTTGATTAAATTAGGTTAGATTCAATACATTAGGTTTTGAATTGTTGAAGTGTTTGAAATTGTCTAATTGTGTTAATTATTGTGTTGATTGTAATACCCAGTCTAACCGAAATTTAGTAAATAATAAGTTAAATAGGAGCGAATATGGTTGGAAGATTTGGCAATTGGAATTTGATAATTTAAATATGATATTAGGATTCAGTGAATTTTTCCGAGTCGGAAAATATAGTTTTCTGCGTAAAAGTGCGCAGTGAAATTTTGACCGGCAGTACCGGCTGAGATCTGTCTGGTACTACAACTGAGAAAATTGATTATGGGTAAATAAGATTAAGAAATGAGGAATTATAATTAGGGAAGGTAGAAATATTTAAAGTGCGATTTAGAGCGCTAATCTTAAAGGTTTTGGCCCAAAATTGGGCCGATGGGCAAAAATAAGTGAACCGGGCCTAAGTGAGCCCAAGATCCAACATATATAAACATTAGTTGTGAGAATTTCAGCTCATTTTACCCTAAAAAGAAGGGTTGGGGCGCTGATTTGAGAAGAGAGAAAACCTAACTCTCTTTGATCTTCAAACCACCATAACTTGAGCTACGGAGCTCCGATTGACGAGCCGTTTGTGGCCACGCATTGCTCTTCTCATCCTCTACAATTCTATCTAAGTTTGGTGGTAAGTATTTCATTCATCTCTGCCCAGTTTTCGAAATTCCCCACTGTTACACGTTTTTGGGTAGTTAGTGTTGAAATCTTGTGATTTTGGGTGTTTAGGGATACTCCAACATGGATTCTAAGTGGGTTCTATCCCTACTTCATATGGGCTGAGGTAAGAAGTGCTCAGGTTGATGTATGTATGTGACATTGGTTATGTTAGTGTATTTGGTGATGTTGGTGCACAATTGGGAGATTGATATTGCTTGAGGAGCTTTGGTAAGGCTTGGAGCTAAGGTTGGTAAAGAATTCCAAAGAAGAGGTTTTTGAAAATGGCACCTAGTGGTTTTGTATGAAAACATAGTTTTTGGGCATACTTTGACGGGACATAACTTGGACTACGGATCTCTGTTTTGTACCAAATCTATTTAGAAATGAAATTGGATCCGGGATGTCCATGCCGTTTGAAGAACGGGTGAAAAATGATTTAAAATGAGTAAGTTATGTCCATCGGAAGATTGGGGGTTGAATTTGTAAATTCTGCAGCTTTTATCTTAGAAAATTTTTAGCAGAATGACCCTCCACGCGTAGGCGCACTTGGTGCGTACGCGTCGTTCTTCAAGAAGGCACTATCCACGCGTGCGCGTAGTGTGCGCGGGCGCGTCGATGCGCTGCACTAAATGCCCAGCTATTTTCCCGAGAGTTGTGCCAGAGTTGTGCCAGTTTTGTGCCTGGGGCGCAAGAGCACCCACGCGTACGCGTGGCTGACGTTTGCGCGTCGTTTGGCTATTTTTCAACCCGCGCGTCTGCGCCTATGACGCTTGCGCATCGATGAGTTTTGTGGCCATCCACGCGTGCGCGTGGAGTGCGGGTACGCGTGGCCCTGTTTTCATGCCAAAGTTGATTTTTGAGTTTTAAAATCCAAATCTCATACTTCTAAGCCTCTGATCTCACCTCTTATGTATTAAATCATTCTGAGAGATTGAATGAATATATGTTTGAGATGCCTGGGCAGTAGCAAGGGTTGTGGTTCGTCCCACTTGCTCCGGGCTAATGCTTTAGATACCTGGGTAGTAGCAAGAGTTGTGGTTCGTCCCACTTGCTCCAGGTCAGAGATTGCGACGCCTGGGTAGTAGCGGCAGTAGTGGTGAATCCACTCGCTCCAGGTTGAGCTTTTAGACACCCGCCTGGGTAGTAGCCGCAGTAGTGATTATTTCACTGGCTCTGGGTTGAGCGGGCAGTAACAAGGGGGTTGTAGCTCAAACCTACTTGCTCCGCAAGGGGTGTTTCTGTCCAATGGTTAGCTACCAGGACATGTCGGGTTGGCTATATAACCGACAGATGATATCATCAGCCATAGGGCAGGCATTCATCATTTGCATATGTTTGAATTGTTTGGGTTTGCCATTTGTCTTGGATTTCTACATCATATATGCCATGTTACCTGACTATATGCTACTTGTTCTACTTGTATCATGTTTGTTTATTACTTGCCTGTATTGCTTGTGTTTGTACAACTGAGAGGCCCCTCATGCTGGTGTCGGTGGGTGTGAGGGCTGTTCTTGATGGGATGAATTGATGATGCGATTGCATGATGATGTATTGATATAGAACTGCTGAGGCAGAACAACTGGTGATGGTTTTGCTTATGATTTTGAGTCTAATTCGTGGAAGAGTCAGCGAGTTGGAAACATGTAAAACATGAATTGAATTTAGCACTCCCTTATGACAGTTGCCTATTCATGGATTAGCGAGAACCTAGGATGAATAATTGGTGAAGAAGTTTAGGATGCTTAGTGAGTTTTTGTTGCAGTACATTGAATTTATTTGGCACTTTTACCGTACTGGGAACCCATGGGCCCGGGGTTCTCATTCCGTATATATCTCTTATTTTTCAGATACAGGTCCAGGTGCTCAGAAGTGAGTTGTGGGTCATCTGAGAGACGGCAAAGATCTTTATTTCCTCTACTTTGTGTTTTGATTATAACGATGACACTGGCAACCTTCTTAAAGGTTAATCCACCTAAGTTCAAGGGAACCACCAATCCGACTAAAGCTGATACTTGGTTTCAGGCCATGGAGCGAGCACTGCAAGCGCAGTTGGTGCCTGAAGAGCAGCGTGTTGAATTAGCTACCTATCTACTCACGGGGGAAGCATCGCATTGGTGGCAAGAGGCTCGACGTCTCCTGCAACAGGGGAATGATCATATCACTTGGGATGCCTTCCAGGTGGAATTCTATAAGAAGTACTTTCCGAATTCTGCCAGGACAGCCAAGGAATTGGAGTTACTGCAGCTAAAGCAAGGTGCTATGTCCATATCTGAGTATACAGACAAATTTGAGGAGCTATTCAGGTTTTTCCGCATGTGTCAAGGAGCTCTGGGAGACTTCGAGGAAAGGAAATGCATTAAGTATGAAGGAGGGCTCCGGAGTGACATCTTAAGTTCAGTGGGACCAATGGAGATCCGAACTTTTTCAGAGTTAGTGAATAAGAGCAGAATTGCTAAAGAGTGTGTGAAAAAGAGGGTTGCAGAGAAGGGAAGTCATAGAGAGCACAACCAAGGATTCGCACCAAGGGGTCGAGAGTTTAAGGAGAGAGGATACGTACAACACTTTTCCCAAGGACAGAATAACTTTGTGACGAGTAAGGAGTCCCAAAGGAATGGTAAGGGAAAACGGGCAGCGGCTGCTTCTGATGTTTCAAGCTGTCAGAGATGTGGAAGTCATCACCCAAATAGGCCGTGCCGATTGGGGTTAGGTGTATGTTACAAGTGCGGGTTACCAGGGCATGTATCAAGAAATTGCCAACAAGGAGAGAGTCAGGATGCGGGCCGATTGCGACAGTAAGATTGAGGTAATTGCCTTAATACAAATGGATAAATGCCTGTGATGTAAATAACTTTCTGTTGAGAATGATGTGTTGTGTTTGTTATGTAGTTGGTTAATTTCTGGATTTTTGGTGAAATGGATTGAACTCGTGACTTTTAGTTCCTTTGATTTAAATAGATAAGGGAGGGTCCTAAATGATGGATTTGGAAATGTTAATTCGAATTGTCGGTCAAGTTAAGTGGTGGTTTAGTACTTGGAGTTGAGCTGTGATTAGTGGTAATTGGCTTGGCAGAGGGAGAGGATAGTGATGGATGGAATTTTCGAGGGCAAAAATTTCTGTTAGGGGAGTAGAATGTAATACCCGGTCTAACCAAAATTTAGTAAATAATAAGTTAAATAGGAGTGAATATGGTTGGAAGATTTGGCAATTGGAATTTGATAATTTAAATATGATATTTGGATTCAGTGAATTTTTCCGAGTCGGAAAATATAGTTTTATGCGTAAAAGTGCGCAGTGGAATTTTGACCGGCAGTACCGGCTGAGATCTGTCTGGTACTACAAATGAGGAAATTGATTATGGGTAAATAAGATTAAGAAATGAGGAATTATAATTAGGAAAGGTAGAAATATTTAAAGTGCGATTTAGAGCGCTAATCTTAAAGGTTTTGGCCCAAAATTGGGCCGATGGGCAAAAATAAGTGAACCGGGCCTAAGTGGCCCAAGACCCAACATATATAAACATTAGTTGTGAGCATTTCAGCTCATTTTACCCTAAAAAGAAGGGTTGGGGCGCTGATTTGAGAAGAGAGAAGAGAAGAGAGAAAACCTAACTCTCTTTGATCTTCAAACCACCATAACTTGAGCTACGGAGCTCCGATTGACGAGCCGTTTGTGGCCACGCGTTGCTCTTCTCATCCTCTACAATTCTATCTAAGTTTGGAGGTAATTATTTCATTCATCTCTGCCCAGTTTTCGAAATTCCCCACTGTTACACGTTTTTGGGTAGTTAGTGTTGAAATCTTGTGATTTTGGGTGTTTAGGGATACTCCAACATGGATTCTAAGTGGGTTTTATCCCTACTTTATATGGGCTGAGATAAGAAGTGCTCAAACCCTTGTGATTTATCATTTTTATGAGCCCTAGGTTGATGTATGTATGTGACATTGGTTATGTTAGTGTATTTGGTGATGTTGGTGCACAATTGGGAGATTGATATTGCTTGAGGAGCTTTGGTAAGGCTTGGAGCTAAGGTTGGTAAAAAATTTCAAAGAAGAGGCTCAATTGGTTTGGCTACAAGAGGTACGGTTTAAGTTTCATTTAAGTACCGTGTGTTGTGATGAGAATTCCTAGGCTAGATGTCCCTAGGATTAAGTTTGGATTGTGTAAATGGTTGGTACTAATATGCATAGTTGATATGTAATGTGAATTAATGATTGGGTTGAGAATTGTGTGACCTTGTATGCTTGGTGTATTGAGAATTTGATGTACTGGGTAATGAATGGTTGATTGGAAATGGTATTATTGGAAATTGGGATGAGGAAGGATGTATGACATGATATTGTGTTTGTCCTTTAGCCATTTGATTGAGAAGTGTTAAAATGGTTAGATGTGGTTTTGGGAATTTTTGGTAAAGTGTCAATGTGTGAGTTGAGGATGGCTTGATGTGGATTTTGGTACATTTTGATTGATTTCAAAAAGGGTTGAAATTGGCATGTTTTGGTTGATTTTGAAAAGAGTTGAAAATGGCTTGTTTTGAAAATGGCACCTAGTGGTTTTGTTTGAAAACATGGTTTTTGGGCATACTTTGACGGGACATAACTTGGACTACGGATCTCTGTTTTGTGCCAAATCTGTTTAGAAATGAAACTGGATCCGGGATGTCCATGCCGTTTGAAGAACGGGTGAAAAATGATTTAAAATGAGAAAGTTATGTCCGTCGGAAGATTGGGGGTTGAATTTGTAAATTCTGCAGCTTTTATCTTAGAAAATTTTTAGCAGAATGACCCTCCACGCGTAGGCGCACTTGGCGCGTATGCGTCGTTCTTCAAGAAGGCACTATCCACGCGTGCGCGTAGTGTGCGCGGGCGCGTCGATGCGCTGCACCAAATGCCCAGCTATTTTTCCGAGAGTTGTGCCAGAGTTGTGCCAGTTTTATGCCTGGGGCGCAAGAGCACCCACGCGTACGCGTGGCTGACGCTTGCGCGTCGTTTGGCTATTTTTCAACCCGCGCGTCCACGCGTATGACGCTTGCGCGTCGATGAGTTTTGTGGCCATCCACGCGTGTGCGTGGAGTGCGCGTACGCGTGGCCCTGTTTTCATGCCAAAGTTGAATTTTGAGTTTTAAAAGCCAAATCTCATACTTCTAAGCCTCCGATCTCACCTCTTATGTATTAAATCATTCTGATATGCCTAGCAATGAGCTAGGGGATGTGGTAACTTGCGAGTGAAGCAAGGGGAAAAGTTATGATCAATGATGATCAAAGATGATTATATGAGATATGGAGGATGACGGTGGAAGTACCGTGTATGCCATGAGCCGGAGGGCTATATTTATTGATAAATGGCCCGTTCTTGATTGGACCATGAGCCGGATGGCTGAGTTATTGCCGGGTTACGGCAAAGCCATTATTGTTTATGGCTGAGTATAAATGCATATATGATTAATGAATGAATATGTTAAATGGATAATAATAAAAAAAATATTGAAATGTGATGTGCGACCCCGGATAGTAGGCAGTGGCGTTGTCCACTTGATCCGGGTATGAGACGGGAAAGGAGGATTATGATAAACGAGTTTAATCGTGGGGTTTTGAATAAATGTGTATTTGTGATACCTGGGTAGTAGATGGGGTCGTGGTTCGTCCCGCTTGCTCCGGGTCATTGTCTGAAGATTGATAATAATGAAGGGTGATTATGAATAAATGTTTATTTGTGATACTTGGGTAGTAGCAAGGGTTGTGGTTCGTCCCACTTGCTCCGGGCCAATGCTTGAGATACCTGGGTAGTAGCAAGGGTTGTGGTTCGTCCCACTTGCTCTAGGTCAGAGATTGCGACGCCTGGGTAGTAGCGGTAGTAGTGGTGAATCCACTCGCTCCAGGTTGAGCTTTTAGACACCCGCCTGGGTAGTAGCCGCAGTAGTGATTATTTCACTGGCTCTGGGTTGAGCGGGCAGTAGCAAGGGGGTTGTAGCTCAAACCTACTTACTCCGCAAGGGGTGTTTCTGTCCAATGGTTAGCTACCAGGACATGTCGGGTTGGCTATATAACCGACAGATGATATCATCAGCCATAGGGCAGGCATTCATCATTTTCATATGTTTGAATTGTTTGGGTTTACCATTTGTCTTGGATTTCTACATCATATATGCCATGTTACCTGACTATATGCTACTTGTTCTACTTGTATCATGTTTGTGTATTACTTGCATGTATTGCTTGTGTTTGTACAACTGAGAGGCCCCTCATGCTGGTGTCGGTGGGTGTGAGGGCTGTTCTTGATGGGATGAATTGATGATGCGATTGCATAATGATGTATTGATATAGAACTACTGAGGCAGAACAACTGGTGATGGTTTTGCTTATGATTTTGAGTCTGATTCGTGGAAGAGTCAGCGAGTTGGGAAACATGTGAAACATGAATTGAATTTAGCACTCCCTTATGACAGTTACCTATTCATGGATTAGCGAGAACCTAGGATGAATAATTGGTGAAGAAGTTTAGGATGCTTAGTGAGTTTTTGTTGCAGTACATTGAATTTATTTGGCACTTTTACCGTACTGGGAACCCATGGGCCCGGGGTTCTCATTCCGTATATATCTCTTGTTTTTTAGATACAGGTCCAGGTGCTCAGAAGTGAGTTGTGGGTCGTCTGAGAGACGGCGAAGATCTTTATTTCCTCTACTTTGTGTTTTGATTAGAATCTCTCCACCTTTGTTTTGGAAAGTTTATATTTTGTATTGAACTCTTTGAATTTGCCTATAGAGGCTCTCATGTTTCCTTCGGGAGAGATTAGGATATATTGTTGTCAACTAATTTCATAATGTACTCTAGCCGACCTAAACTTCGTGGGTCGCGACTAGTAGCTATTTACTTATGTTATATATATCTATCTGTTATCTATCTCTTAATCACCTCTACGCCTTGTCCGTATATCGTTTTCGGCTTCACGGTTTATCTTTTGTTGTCGAAACGTGAGAGATACGTCTTTGCGATTTTATTTCTACTCTTTTCAGGCTTCTCGATTAATACTCCTTTCGAAATTACCTATATTTATTTATTAAAAATCCACATGAGAGTCGTACCACCGTAATATCATTGACTTATGACTCGAGCATAAGGATTTGAATATTAGGGTGTTACATTGATGACTGTTTTGTTGAGAAATTATTGCTGACATTATTTGCTTATTATTTAATTTTAGTTTAATTTAGTTTATGGTTGATTAAAATTTTAATTTTAATTTTTGAATCAGTTTCAAAGTTAGTTCAGTTTAGTTTTCTAATCTTAGTATATTTAGGTTGATTAAGTTAGGTTAGATTCAACACATTAAATTGTTCAAGTGTTTGAAATTGTCTAATTGTGTTAATTGATGTGTTGATGATTGTTTTGTTAAGAAATTGTTGCTGAGATTGTTTGATAATTGTTTAAGTTTAGTTTAATTTACTTTAGGTTTGATTAGAATTTCAATTTTAATTTTGAATCAGTTTCAAAGTTAGTTCAGTTTAGTTTTCTAATCTTAGTGGATTTAGGTTGATTAAGTTAAGTTAGATTCAATACATTAGGTCTTGAATCGTTGAAGTGTTTGGAATTGTCTAATTGTGTTAATTGTTGCGTTGATGACTGTTTTGCTAAGACATTATTGCTGAGATTGTTTGATAATTTGATATTTGCAGACATGTCGACAGGTAGAGGTGCTGCGGATCAGGCTGCTGGTCGTGGTCGTAGTTGTGGTTAGGGTAGAGGGAGGGTTTCTTCCAGTACCCGGAGACTTCTGGATCCTCTCCTTCTACTCCAACCAGCCCGGTGATACCACAGGTTGTGGGTTTAACAGACCAGCCATTCATCATGGTCTCTAACCCCAACTACATGTGCCTCCGTCTTCGGCGATTTTGTTGCCTGGTTAGTGTTTCCTATTTCAATGATTATGGTTATTGCTGAAAGTTCCTAAAAATTGATTCCTGTTTAGTGGATTTAGGTTGATTTGGTTGGCTGGTTAGTATTTTTAAGTTTGAATGATTATAATGAACTTTATTGCTGAAAGTTCTAGAAAATTCATTCCTGTTTAGTAGATTTAGGTTTATTTGGTTGCCTGGTTAGTGTTTTCTATTTCAATGATTATGGTTGTTGTTGAACGTTCCTGAAAATTGATTCCTGTTTAGTGGATTTAGGTTGATTTGGTTGGCTGGTTAGTGTGTTTAAGTTTCAATGATTATGATTAACTTTATTGTTAAAAGTTATTGAAAATTAATTCCTGTTTAGTGAATTTAGACTGATTTGATTTCCTGGTTAGTGTTTCATGTTTCAATGATTATGGTTGTTGCTGAAAGTTCCTGAAAATTGATTCCTATTTAGTGGATTTAGGTTGATTTGGTTGGCTGGTTTGTGTTTTTAAGTTTCAATCATTATGATTAACTTTATTGTTGAAAGTTCTTGAAAATTGATTCCTGTTTAGTGGATTTAGGTTGATTTGGTTGCCTGGTTATTGTTTTAAGTTTCAATGATTATGATTCATGTTTAGTGGATATAAGTTGATTCTTGTTTCTAGGTTGTTAGGTTTCCACTGAACAACAATGCGTGTACTCAGGAGATGACCAATGCCATCAAGCTAATGTATAACCATCCTTGGCCCAACTACACGAAGATCCCCGCTGAGACCAAGGAGCGATAATTTCATAAATGGGCGGTAATTGCTTTTTTGTTTAGTTTGAAACCTTTTTAGCTAGTTTATATCTTCTATCTTGCTTAACTAGTTCTAAAGTTTCTTTGTTGCAGCTGCACTTTAAATGGGATGCTGAACACGACCTTACCATCAGGAATATATTCGACCGTAGAATGGGTCGACGGCTCCAACAGATGCTGGATGATGTTCGTCAAGGTCAGGACCACTGGATGACCTGGCTCAGATCAGACATAAAGAAGGCTCCATTTGTTCATTAGGAGACCGATGAGAGCTTCCAGCATCGGCGTCTCACCAACAGAGCTAATAGGGCCTCAACCAGGTCCCCTAAGTATACTAGCAACTCAACGACCTTCATGAAGACTAAGGTCGGCCTGGTATGTAGAGTGACTTTAATTTTGTTAATAACTTAGTTATATTCTCCTGCATATCATTACAGGCATCCTAATCATATTGTTTCAATACAACATGTGTATTCGAAGTTGTTGGATCACGAGGCAACGTTAGCGGAGACATTCAAGTACACCCACACGCTGAAGGAGAACAAAGAGATATTTGCTGGTCAGCGGTCTCAGGACCATTATTTGAGTAAATATACATCTGATTATATTCTGCTATAAAATTATTAGAGATTAACTAGGGCTACACACGGATCGGATACAATATCCGCCTTTTCGGGTCGGATCGGATATCGGGTATATCCGCATAATTCAAAAATTTGTTTTAAGGCCTTGTTTGGCTATTTTTACAAAAAAATGTCCAGAAAATTCATTTTTTCACCTGTTTAAGCCTATTTACTCATAACTTATTATCAATAAAAGTTTTCTTGAATAACAAAAAATAACAATAACACAAGATCTAAGTTTAATTGTTCTAAGTTGAAGTACAACATAAAAAATTAAAAACAAGATATCATAAAATTCATGATAATACACTAAAATTCATAACACAAAACTTGGTAAAACAACACACTAAATCAGCAATTCAACATACAAAAACATACTAAAACAGTAACTCAGCAATTCAGCATACTAAAACATACTAAAACAGCAACTCAGCATACTAAAACAGCAACTCAGCAAGTTCCAATTGACATATCTCTTCCAATTGACACTATATCAGCAACCATTCATTCCTATTAAGAAATAGCAAGTGAGAAAAATTAGTAAAACATGTTAGAATCAGCAACCATCCATTCATTCACACTTGTGTTGTTAGTAAGCAATTGGTTATCAGCCATTCTAATTTTCAAATAGATGAACAATCCTACAATCAAATAAACCATATCACTATATCAGTTTACAAACCCTTAGTGCCATATGACCGCAATTAAATAAACTATTCTAATTTTTAAACAAATAAACCATATAAATCCCCAGTGCTATATCAGTTTACAATTGAATAAACCCTTCAAATTTACAGAATTTATTACACAATAACACAATTATTCAAGTACTTTAATCTACAAGAATTTGTGTACAAATAATATTTAATTTGTCTTGGTACATTTTAATTTATAAATTAAAAATAAATTACCTATAATACCTGATGAGTTGAAGAGTGAAGACGATGGAGACGAAGGACGTGTGGTCTAACGGAGTGATGAAGCCGCTGGAGGAGACGACCACCGCCGACGGAAGAGACGACCAAGCCGCTGGAAGAGACAACCTCTGGAGGAGATGATCGCGCCACTAGAGGAGACCATGAGCGTGTTGAGCCGCTGATGGAAGAGACGACCACCGCGCCTAATCCCCTATGGAGAACACGACCACTGTCCATCGCGTCAATGGATGAGGCAACGAGCGTGCAGCTGGAGCCTGGAGGAAACGATGAACTTAGGAGATTCTGATGGACGAGTGAACGCCGCTGATGGACAGTGAACGCCGGTGATGGAGCGAGGTGGAGCCAGTCAGAGAGGAGAGCGAGAGCCAGAGTTTGAGAGTCTGAGTGAGAGTCTGAAAGGAAAGTCCAGAAAGGAGTGCCGTAACATTACATTAGGGTTAGGTCACATTACATTAGGGTTTATTTGTAACTAGGCTATTTATATGATGTGCGGATATGCGGATATGCGAATCGGATCCGCGGATATCACTGCCAAATCCACTATCCGATCCTACCACAGTGCGGATCGGATAATATCTGCAAAATTCGGATCGGATGCGGATATTATCCGATCCATGTGCAGCCTTAAGATTAACTGTATATCTATCGTACTAATAACAATAACTTGTGTTACTTACACAGGAATTCAACACACAAAGACTAGAGGTCGCGACTCAACAAGTTGGGGAGGATGCCACCGATGGCTCTGCAGTTTCAGTCGTCGATCCCGATACGGTTTGAGGCCTCAGCGTAGTAAAAGAATCATGTATACGGGATGGAGTCTTTCTTTGCCAGCAGCCTCCGCACATCCACGTTGAGGCCGTCGTCAGGCTCTGCCACCAGTCTAGCCGTCGAGCTGGAGGAAGGCGTGGATTTCAGGCTGTAGGTGTAGGAGCTCCAACGCAGCCTTCAGCAGCAAGCTCAACAGCTTAACGATTATCAGGAGAGGTATCAGGAGATCTTCAACCGCACGACGTCTACGGATGAGCTCTGGCTGGAGTGGAGGGATTCGTTAGAGCTGATGCAACATATGGAGGCTCAGATGGAGGTGTACCTGGCCCAGATGCGCACCGATGGCATCAACCTTGCTAGTGGCAGTACCACTGCTGGTGGCAACAGTCCTGCTGCAGGTGGCGGCGGTTCTGCTACAGATGGCAGCCTTGCTGTTGGTGGCAGACGAAAATCACCATCTTCTGCGCCGCCGACTTTGGGCCACGGGACCGACGACGACGACGACCTAGATCTATAGTTATTAGTTTTTCGTTTTATTATTTCATTGTATTTATTTAATGTAATTGACTTTTAATTTATTTAAACATTGTATTATTTATTTTAAATAAAAATTTTTCATTATTTATGAATGGACCACTAATTATGTGAAAAATTTAAATTTTAAAATTAAAATTCACCATTTATTTCAAATTGACAAAAAAAATTGACATTACCGTTGGAATTACTGTAGGAATAATCTGATGATAATAGTGCATGAAACAACATTTTTTGGCACCAACAATATCGTCGAAAAAATCCGCAGGTGATGAGCGGATAATTTATACGCTTTTTGGCATTGTTTTTACTTAGTTTTTAGTGTGTTTTAGTTGGTTTTTAGTTTATTTTCATTAGTTTCTAGGCAAAATTCATATTTCTGGACTTTACTATGAATTTTTGTGTTTTTCTGTGATTTCAGGTATTTTCTGGCTGAAATTGAGGGAGCTGAGCAAAAATCTGATTCAAGCTGAAAAAGGATTGCTGATGCTGTTGGATTCTGACCTCCCTACACTCAAAGTAGATTTTCTGGAGCTACAGGATTCCAAATGGCGCGCTTCCAATTGCATTGGAAAGTAGACATCCAGGGCTTTCCAGCAATATATAATAGTTTATACTTTGCTCAAGGATAGATGATGTAAACTGGCGTTCAACGCCAGTTCCATGCTGCAGTCTGGCGTCCAGCGCCAGAAACAAGTTACAAAGTGGAGTTCAACGCCAGAAAAGGATCCAAAGCTGGCGTTGAACGCCCAAAACAGCCCTATGCACGTGATTAGCTTAAGTCTCAGCCCCAGCACACACCAAGTGGGCCCCAGAAGTGGATTTCTGCACCATCTATCATAGTTTGTTCATTTTCTGTAAACCTAGGTTACTAGTTTAGTATTTAAACAACTTTTAGAGGTTTAGTTTCGAAACTCATGACATTTTAGATCTGAACTTTGTAATCTCTGATGGCATGAGTCTCTAAACTCCATTGTTGGGGGTGAGGAGCTCTGCTGTGTTTCGATGAATTAATGCAACTATTTCGGTTTTCTATTCAAACACGCTTGTTTCTATCTAAGATGTTCATTCGCACTTCAATATGATGGATGTGATGATCCGTGACAGTCATCACCATTCTCAACCTATGAACGCGTGCCTGACAACCACCTCCGTTCTACTTTCGATTGAATGAATATCTCTTGGATTCCTTAATCAGAATCTTCGTGGTATAAGCTAAAATCCATTGGCAGCATTCTTGAGAATCCGGAAAGTCTAAACCTTGTCTGTGGTATTCCGAGTAGGATTCAGGGATTGAATGACTGTGACAAGCTTCAAACTCGCGAGTGTTGGGCGTAGTGACAGACGCAAAAGGATCAATGGATCCTATTCTGACATGATCGAGAACCGACAGATGATTAGCCGTGCGGTGACAGCGCACCTGGACCTTTTTCACTGAGAGGACGGATGGTAACCATTGACAACGGTGATCCACCAACACACAGCTTGCCATAGGAGGAACCTTGCATGCGTGAAGAAGAAGACAGGGAGAAAGCAGAGATTCAGAAGACAAAGCATCTCCAAAACTCCAACATATTCTCCATTACTGCATACCAAGTATTTATTTTATGTTCCCTTGTTCATTTGCAAGTAAACTGATAATTATAATTGATATCCTGACTAAGATTTACAAGATAACCATAGATTGCTTCAAACCAACAATCTCCGTGGGATTCGACCCTTACTCACGTAAGGTATTACTTGGACGACCCAGTGCACTTGCTGGTTGGTGGTACGAGTTGTGAAAAGTGTGATTTACAATTCGTGCACCAGCAGGTAACCAATTGGTTTTTTGAGCTGATAATCCGTCGCAAATTCTATCGATAAACATTTACCAGTGAAGTTTATACCATCGAATTTTATTCGTTTTTCCTACAATAAATCCAACAATACTCAGTATTTTTCTTTTAACGTAAGTAAAAGCTACGTGCCAAAACTTTAAAAGAAATTTTATTATATTCAGAATAATTACACAATACACTTTTCATATTCTTACACATCCAAAAGTTGCACATAATATTTTCTAGCAAAACCTCTTATTATTCAAATACTACAAATTTTTTATAATTGTGATACCAAAACATATTAAAGATAATAACAAAAAATTCTAGTATATATATATACACATTCTCTCTCTCTCTCTCTCTCTCTCTCTC
>NC_029791.2:32789696-32790763 GCF_000816755.2 Arachis ipaensis
AGCAAGGTTTCGTTTGGTTTCCAAATATCGTTACACAACATCTTTTACTATACATCATTTAAATTTTCTTTCTTCTATATCGTTTTTCAATATGTGCACAAACAAATTTTTTCATCTACTATTTTAGAATTTCAATTTTTGTGCATGTTACTGTGCAAAGCATTCAAAAGTTGCATTCTCTTTTTTCTAACAATTAAACTGCTAAAATGATATTCGAAAATCTACATCACTGACAAAAAAAAATCTCAAAAGATCTAAAAATAAAGACCCCTCTGACTTGCATTAATAAAGAAAGTAATTTAATGGTATAAGTCGTTTTTACTACTGAATCAGCAAGATGAGTAGTATCAGCTAGTGATCCCATTATATCAACTACCACATCATCATCGTCATTTGGCTCAGTGGCAGGGGAGATTTTCTCCATGATATAAGATTGGGTACCATATTATGATTCAACAATCTAAGCTTTAAGTAACTAACTCTTTGTCTTCGAGAAAGGCATATGATGGGGGAGCGACAAGCCCTTTTAAAAAAGGGCCTTTTCATATCCGTTGGTGGTAACAGACTTTCTCCTACTATGGACGAACCCTCTTCTTGGTACCATATTCTGAGTCCGAAGAGAATTCAACCTAAATTACCAACTTTCAATTAATAGGAAGAAAGTCGGAACATGTCCATTGTCTGGATTCAAGTCCATTAACCGAGCGAGCTTTTAACCCCAACGCAAAGAAAATCTAAGTCCCCGAAAGATTAAAAGTGTGCCAAAAAGAACTAATTATCAAATATATATTCTAAAAAAAGATTTTAAAAATCAGATTTTGATGCAAATTTTTGTAATCATTTCTAAAAAAATAAAATTTTTCATCCTTAAAATTTAGTAATTTATGTCAAGTGAATTTAAAAAAAAATTATTGTGAACTACCACACTATATTTGAAAACAAAAAATCTAAAAATCAAATTTTGTCCGGAATTTTTTTATACACTTTCTAAGCAATAGCGAATCTAGAAATCTTATCAAGAGAGGGTTAAAAACTAAAAACTTGTATAAATTAAATATTATGTCATA
>NC_029791.2:32790787-32797486 GCF_000816755.2 Arachis ipaensis
CCTGTGCGAAGCACATGCTTACATTTTAATTTGACATATTAAATCGAAAATAATATTTTATAATAATAAATTTTTTTAATTTAGTATAACATTATTATCGTCATTATATAATAAAGTGTTGAATATATTATTTTATTTTTATTTAAAGTAAAATGCAAATGGAACAATTTAAAGTCTATAATATTCTTGAATCATAAGGAAAGAGACTTGAAAAAATAAGAACATATATAACTGTAATAGTACTATGTCAGTTTTTCACTAAACTTTATATCAAAAGGCTAATGAAAATTTATCTGTAATCTAGTATTTTACTAACTTCATTAGAAAAATAATTGGCATATGATGTTGTATGTGCTCCCTATTACACATTTCATTTCAAGTCTGAAAGTAGAGTTATAGATAAATTAGTTATATCTACAGACTACAGTAAATATTTGTACAAAAGTGTAATCATAACATGTTATTAAAATAAAAATACTATTTTTCTTACCTAAATATTATTAAAAACTTCTTTGAATACAACATTTGTTGTTGATGACTTTGGATTATCGTCATCGTTTAGAATTAGAACCTTGAGACTACTGTGACTCTTAACTCTTGACAAAGAAACGTAAAGTTGTTCATAGGTGAACACTGATTTTGGCAAGTAAAATCCTACATGAGATAATGATTGACCCTGACTCTTATTGATAGTCATTGCAAAGCACGTTGTTAATGGAAATTGTCTCCGTTGGAACTTAAATGACAATCCTAAATCTGAAGGGATCAAGTTCATTCTTAAAATGTACACTTTGTCGCTAATATTTCTACCGATCACTACCGTCGCTCCAATTATGTTGTTGTCAAGTTCGTTAATTAACTATTAACCTTGTCCTGTTGCATAAAACTGAAGTCTGGTCTACGTTTTACAGTAGTATTACAACGACTCCTGGTTTCAAAGTCAACTTGTAGTTGGGTAGTCCCAAACATTTTATGTCATTTAGAAAATATGGTGTAAATCATTCTTATTGTACATCTTCATTCTCATCAGCTTGACATGTTGTGTCAAAACTTAGATACTTCTTTTCCATCCTTGGAAAGATTGTCAAGACGAAGTCGTTTACCTTCTTAACACTCTCAAGCGTGGGTTTAAGAATTTCCTTACTCTAAAAATACCTGCAATCTGACATATTTTGCAACAAATTTAAATATGTAAAGTCTACTAAATGAGAGAGGTTCATCAGTAGTTGTAATAAGCAGATCATCTGAAACTTTAACTTCTGACTCATCACCAAAAGCATAACCAATATTTTCATTTCCAACATCAAGTATCTAATTAGCAAATCTCTTCATTTCACCATCATGTTGATCCGAAGAAGATATTAGAATTCTCATATTCGTATGCAGCTTCAGAACCTTACAGAACTACCACAGATGGGATGAGTTAATAGCTGATGATAATATATCGTGTCTACTCCCTTTTAGAATTATCGAAAGTATCTGTCTGAAATCACTTCCTAGAACCATAACCTTACTACCAAATGGTTGATGTGTCTCATGTTGATTAGTAACTGACATAAAATTCCTGAACGTCTGATCAAGTGCTTCAAAGTACATTTTATTGAGCATTAGAGTTTCATCCTAAATTATTAAACTACTTTAGATGAGCAGCTCATTCTTCAAACTGTCATATTTGATGTTGCAAGTAGATTTATCAGTAATTATAAGGAGTATTGAAAACCTAGAATGAGCAGTTTTGTCACTAGGTAAGAGTAAAGACACAATTCCCTGGATGTGACATTTAAAACTAATCTTTTCTCTAGACCGAATAGCAAAAGAAAGTTCATTTCAAATAAATGTCTTACCACATCCACCGTGCCCATAAACGAAGTAAAAACCATCAAAGTTTGCAATAACAGTATTGAGTATCTTATTGAATACTAACATTTGCTCATGAGTCAACTTTTATTCTGTATATAAGTTTGTATGAGTCAATTCATTTGTGTTATATGCTAACTCATCCTCTAGTAGCTTATTCTAAAAAAGACAAACATCACACAGCTCAGGATATGGTATTGATTGATAGTCTCTTAAAGATCTCGCATTGCTGTTGAGTATCTTCTCAATCTCAATAAGGCAGAAGTTTTTTAATTCGTCATCAGTCATGTTTAGTTCTAGCAAAAGCACATGATAATTTTATGAATATTTGATAAGTAATTCTGAAATAAAAACCATTAATATTATTAATAAAAATAAAAATAATAAGAGAATACAATCTTGATATTAAAAAAGACCTAGTGAAATACCTTATTTTTTCAATGCTTTTCTCCTCTCATATAGTATCCCGTTAGCTAATAGTGTCCAAGTTGTAATCCAAACATGATTTGATTTGCTAATGCTATTAGATATTAGTAACATCACAACTCTAAACAATTTAAGATACCGAACAGGATCGGACAACTTTGATGATATTAACCGATCAATTTGAGTTGTCGTTGTTATCTTGTGGTCTCTACTCAACCATAAAAGAATGTGAGCATGTGACATACCTCTTTTTTAAAATTTTACTATATACATCCCTTATAACAAAAAGACAAAAAAATAATATGTTATAAATAAATTATCTATTTTATATATGTGCTTTGATAAATTAAGGGTGATAATAAAAAATTAATCAGTATAGTCAACATCCTAAAATTATAATTAATTATTAATTATTTTATATAAATTAAATACTACTAATGATCAAAAAATCAAAAAATTAATTAATTTTTAATAAAAATTATAATTGTAATTGCACCTACAATTTGAATAGGATGAGCCTTTCTAAATTTATTTATGAGATCCACATCATCATCAGTTATCATCTTAACTTTATAAGAAGGTAAAAAATATAGATTATCAAATATTTGGACTTCAACGATAAAAAAAAAAAGTCTTGTCAATTAGGTTGAGTAAAAGTATAAGTGTATCTGATAGATCTCCTTTCTATAGGATATCATTTAACATATTAATAATAAAAAAATATATAAATTAAAGTATATTTTTTGTCCCTAAAGTTTGGAAAAAGTTTCAAAAATCCCTAAGTTTTATTTTGTTTCAATTTTGTCCTAAAAATTTTCGATTTGCATCAAATATACCCTCGACGGCTAAATTTTCAAAAAATTTAAGACCAATCTAACAATAATGTATGGAAATTATGCTTGATTTGCTTGTGTTGAGGGTTGTTCTTATAAAATTGTTGTTGAATTGGTCTTAAATTTTTTTTGAAAAATTAGCCATCAGGGGTATATTTGATGCAAATCGAAAACTTTTGGAACAAAATTAAAACAAAATAAAACTTAGGGATTTTTTGAAATTTTTGTCAAATTTTAGGGATAAAAAGTACATTTTACCCTTAAAAATATTTGTCAATGTTTCTAGGAATAAATATATACTAGTTAGAACCTACCACAAAGATTGAATCAACTTAAGTTTTAAAAAATAACAACCCAGACAAATAATAATTTATAGTTTTTAAAAAATTTCTGGTGATAACATCTAAGTAAATAATTAGTTCAACAATATTAAAACTAAATATTTAACAACCTAAAAAAACATAATTTAAAATTTAAAAAGTAACAACCTAAGCAAATAATAATTTATAATTTATAAATAAGATTTTAAAATTTCTAGTAACGACACTTAAGCAAGTAAATTTCTAAACTTAATGTATGAACGCCACGTCAGTATAAGAGCTCTCCATTTATATTACTACTAATGTTAAACTCGTGCGATGCACGAATTTATATTTTAATTTGACATGATAAATTAAAAATAGTATTTTATAATCATAAATTTTTTAACTTTAGTATAATATTATCATCGTTATTATATAATAAGTGTATTAAATATGTTATTTTATATTTACTTAAAATAAAATACAAATAAAACAATTTAAAATTTATAATATTCTTGAACGATAAAAAAAGAGACCTAAAAAGATAAGAATATATATAACTGTATTGGTAGTATCAATTTTACACTAAACTTTATACCAAAAAACTAACTAAAGTTTATCGACAATAGAATATTTTACTAACATCATTAGATAAACAATTGCCATATGATGTTGTGCTTTATGTTACACATTTCATTTTAAGTCTAAAAGTATAGTTATAGATAAATTAGTTAAATTTACGACAAATATTCATACAAAAGTATAAATCATAACATGTTACTAAAACGAAAATACTATTTTTCTTACCTAAATATTATTAAAAACTATTTGAACATGACATTTGTTGTTGATGACTTTGGATTGCTATCTTAGCCTAGAATCAGAATGTTCAAGCCATTGTGACTCTTAACTCTTGACAAAGCAACGTAAAGCTGTCCATAGGTGAATACTGATTTTAGCAAGTAAAGTCTTACATGTGATAATGGTTTAATTACCACAATAAAATACCTTAGTTTTTCAATATTTTTCTCCTCTTATATAATATCCCGTCAGTTAATAATGTCCAAGTTGCATTCTAAATACAATTTAGTTTGCTAACGCTATTAGGTATCAATAACATCACAAATAGTTTTCTCAATTGATGACCCAACATCATTAATAGCTGTAATGAATTTTCTATCGTCATACAGTAATTCCAATGAATAAAAAGCATCTTGAAAGTTAGGATATATAATCCTATTAACTGTCATAATAGACTCATATATTGTGCAATCTTTTTGAACAGTTAACAAAATTCTCATATAATAGATATCACCTATACCCAGTAGAACATAGTTTAACCTCATAATAGAATACCCTCTCTTGCGTGAATGTCATTCCCCTTTTTTTCTATCATAAACAAATTGATTTGGAAACTCAACATATGTTAAAGTTTGACTTGCTTTAAATTCTTTGTTGGCCTCCATCCATTCTAAGAATATCGTATCTGTTTCTTTCTCTTATTCTATGATTTTTTTAAGATTGTCATTATCTTTAAAGATGATATTTTACTTTTCAGACAAATGAAATGTTAATCGCATCACTGAAGGCCATCTTCGATGAATATCATATGTCAAAGTTCTCCACACAGCCTCACGTGCAGACAAATATTCGCAATTAAAAAATTGTTTGACCTCATAATAATCTGAGCATCCTCTCCACTGAAAGTTTCTTTTGAAACCTCAACTGCCACCTTGTCCTTACCTTTATTCATATACTTGAACAAATATTTAATAGTATTTGACTTGTTCTAGTACTCTACGTTAACATGCGCTTGATAAGACATTAGTAGATATGCGTTGTAAGAAATTATATTCCTATTATCCATATGAAATCTTTTCCTTTCAATGACTACTCTTATGTCTTATCTTCTATATGATGGGTATCCACTATCATTAATAGCTGTGGTGTTATTGAATGTTTTAAGATAATATTTGGTGTAGTACCCATCTTTCATGTAAGGAGATTTTGAGCAAATGGTCCATGAATTATATATGTAGACATCGCTCTAAATAATTTTGGGTGTCGAACACGATCAAACAATCTTAACAATATTAATCGGTCAATTTAAGTTGTGTTTGTTGTTTTGTGGTCTCCACTCAACCACAAAAGAAAATAAATATGTAGTGGACTTCTCTTTTAAAATTCTATCATATATATCATTATAATAAAAAGATAAAAAAATAATATGTTATAGAGTAAAGTATCGTTTTTGTCCCTAACGTTTGGGGTAAATTCTATTTTTGTCCCTAACGTTTAAATCGTCCTATTTTTATCCCTAACGTTTGTAAAAGTGATTCAATGTTATCCTGCCGTCAATTACACATCATGAGCGCTTTAGTTTGAGTTTTAAAAATCTCTTCTTGAAGTTAGAATACAAATGTCTGGGATAGAATCGATGATCTACTCCAAAAAATAGCTCATCAAATGTTGAAACTAATTCTTACAACATTTACATAATTCACTTTTCTAGGGACATAATTGAATCTAAACACAAATAGTGGGTATAATATTAAAATTGAACACATTCAAGTGAGACCTAATTGAGAATGAATACATCTAAGTGAGAATAATTGAAAAATATAATATGATTTGTTAGTATAATTGATAGTAGGATAACATTGAATCATTTTTATAAACGTTAAGGATACAAATAGAACGATTTAAACGTTAGGGACACAAATAAGACTTACTCCAAACGTTGGGGACAAAAACGATACTTTACTCTATGTTATAAATAAACTATCTATTTTATATATATACTTTGATAAATATATAACTGTGCAAATAATTTAACGAAAATTTTTTCTAAAAATAAGGTTAAATGATAAGCAATACATGTATCTTGCACTTCGAATGGTATCCCTTGCTTAAAATCAGAGGTTATTATGTCAAGCTTAATTTTGAACACTCTACATAATATATCTGGTCAGTTTTCAACCGTTAAATTCTTTGGATTATTAACTCTACCAATCTCTTACCAACTCGAATTACATGTCATTGTGATTAAGAGATCAGGATATCCATATATTTCTTACAAATTGCTAGAGTATCTTGATAATTATAAAACATGTATCTCATGCTACCTGTGAAAGATACGGATAGCTAGAATGACACATTTATCTTATTGGAAGCACAGATTTCATCCCTAACAACTACATCTTGAATCCTAACCTCCTGTATATATCACTCCTGATCTTATCATTAAATTAATTAATTAATTAATTAATTAATTAATTAAT
>NC_029791.2:32799604-32806507 GCF_000816755.2 Arachis ipaensis
AATAACCTTTTAAATTAAATAAATTTAGGAAAAATATTTAAATTTTTTTAGAATATTAAATTAATTGAATTTTGTTGGAACAACATTAGAGATAGAATTAACTATAAAGAAATGTTAAATTAAAATTTTTTTAATAGTATAAATAACCTTACATTTTAATAAGATTGGTAATTCTATTTACTTTAATATAATCTTTTGTAATTAGCATATTTGATTATAAATTATATAAATTTTTAAAAAATATTCTTAAACCCATTTGCTTACTTAAAAATAAAAAAAAAAGTATATTTTGAATTTAAATTTAAAATTTTAAACATAATACTTTAATTAAAAATTATAGATTTTTTTTTAAAAAAATAAGTACACATTAAAAATTAATAACTAACTTAATTGTATCAACAATAATTCATATGAGAAATTTATAACTTTATGAGTTATGACATTAAAGGCTAAATAAAAAATTAACAAAATATCAACGGTGTAAATCGAATTGAAAAATAAAACCATAAGTAATAACCAAATAACTTCAATTTATATTTAAAAAAATTTTAAATTCCAACATAAAAATAAAAAAGAACAAAAAAAAAATAACAACTCAAGAAAAAAATAATGTTTCTACCAAAACAAACATATGTTTGGCATTATTCTATTAGATAGACTCTAAAAAGGAATTCCAAAATATGTACATCCAAATTCTCAATTTTCATTCTCAATCTTGATCTTCTTGTAAGTTAAGGTTTCTCCTTCCACCTCTGAATCTTTCGACTCCGAAGATAGTCGCTTAAGTGGTGTAATAGCATTTTTCAACACTTCAGATTCACCATTGTCCACAATTTTATTGGAGAATTCAAGCAACAAATTTTGTACAAAATACTATATTAAATTAAAGACATCCTTCTCACCTTTAATTTTATCTCAATAATGTTTTTTGAATAACATTAACTCAAACTTTGAGAAAACAAACAAACAAACAAAAAATTCATTTTTTTGAAAAAATACCTTAGCACCTTCTACTTCTTCCCCTTTAATGATTGAGAATGCTTTACAAGTTGGAAGTAAACCACCAGTGTAGTCAATATCCTAAAATTACAATTAGTTATTAATTATTATTTATAAATTAGATACTACTAATGACCAAGGAAGCAAAAAATAAATTATTTTTTAATAAAAAGTACACTTATAACTGTACTCACAATTTGAATAGGGTGAGCCTTTTTGAATTTATTTATGAGATCTACATTATCAGTCATCTTCTTAACTTTATAAAAAGGTGAAAAATGTGGATTATCAGATATTTGAACTTCAACGATGAAGAAAAAGGTCTTATAAATTAGGTTGAGAAAAGTGTAGGTGTATCCGATAGATCTCCTTTCAATGCAGGGTATCATATAATATATTAATAATAATAAAAAATATAAAAAATACCATTAAAAATATCATCACTAATGTTTTTAGAAATAAATATTGGTTGGAATTTACCAATAGAAGTAGATAAAGTATTTCTACCCAGCTTTTCCAACACCAAAATATCTTATTTGGTAAGATATTTCTTCTCTTAACAAATTCACGAATCGAGACACATAAACTCTCTTAATTGAGGAGCGTGTATTATTCCTCCCTATAACTGATAAAAAAAATAAAGAACAATTAAATGGGGGATAAACAAACAAATTTAAAATATAAATAATATAAAATTAAAATAATATAAAAAATTAGTAGAAACTCACGTCTTCATTGAACCAAACCATCTCAATTGAGTATGGCAATTGAGAATTTTCGTAACTTGGTAGTGTCCATAACCGCATCACTTGTATACGTACACACAAATTGTCAATTGTAGGATTGGTCTCTAATAATTTTGTGAATACCAGCCATTAGAATAAGTAGAATAATTTTATATTTTGAATATACGTAAAGAAAGCGATCGATGTACTTTGAATTGTGGTGTTATATATATCTCATAACTTATATTTTTATAGTTGGCTCATGATTAAAATTTTTTAAATTTAATTGACTTTAATTTAAATTTGAATTAAATTTGCAGATAAAGTATAATAATTTAAAATTTAAAAATAACAACCTAAGTGAAACAACCCAAACAAATAATTTTGAATTTGATAACAACCTAAGTAAATAATCATTTATAATTTATAAATATAATTCTAAAAATTTCTAGTGACGACACCTAAGCAAATAAACTCTCAGACTCAACGTATGAGTGCCACGTCAGCATATAAATTATTTTTTAATAGAAAGTATACTTATAATTGTACTCACAATTTGAATAGGGTGAGCCTTTTTGAATTTATTTATGAGATCTACATTATCAGTCATCTTCTTAACTTTATAAAAAGGTGAAAAATGTGGATTATCAGATATTTGAACTTCAATGATGAAGAGAAAGGTCTTATCAATTAGGTTGAAAAAAATTGTAGGTGTATCCGATAGATCTCCTTTCAATGCAGGGTATCATATAATATATTAATAATAATAATAAATATAAAAATACCATTAAAAAAATCATCACTAATGTTTTTAGAAATAAATATTGGTTGGAACTTACTAATAGAAGTGGATCAAGTATCTCTACACAACTCTTTTCCAACAACAACTTTAATGAATTTGACGTAGGGAATGTATCTTTTAGGATTATTTGAATATTAATAGACGTACTCCGTACTCAGAGAGAATGAGAGAAGGAGAGAGCGGGAGAGAGCGTTTGAGGGTGAAACACGGTGAAGAAGATGGCCATGCCATCGAAAGAGATAAGGGGGAGAGTGTGGGAGGGTTTGCATCAGGTGTGAAGGAGGGATCAAGTAAGGGCGACCTTAGTTCCAGGGTGACTTTCAAGATTTCGTTCCGTGACAAGGTTATTGGTTCTACGGTAGCCACAGGGATAAATCGGGCTGAAGCTCTAGATGAGGATTCCATGGCAGTGGTCACTGGAAAACAAGGAGATCCTATGCCTCCAAGAGTTTGCTTCTCCAAAGAGGCTAGGAACATCCTTTCTGAACCATACAAGGAAGCAATTGTGATTAAGGTTCTTGGAAAAAACCTTAGTTACACGGCCATGTTTCACAAATTGAAAGGGGTATGGAGGATCACCGGTGGATATGAAATCTTGGATGTGGGTTTTGGGTACTTCCTCGTTAAATTTGATCGCATGGACGATCGAGAGAAGGTTTTACTAGGGGGCCATGGATGATCTTCGGTCACTATATTGCGGTCAAGCCATGGACACCGGATTTTAAACCTTGTGAGGACACTTTCGGGGAGACTATGGTTTGGATTCGAATCTCTGGTTTGAGCATATGGTACTATCAGGATAAAGCCATGATGAGAATCACTTCTGCTGTGGGAAGACCAGTCAAGGTGGATCTGGCTACTAAGTTGGCGGAAAGGGGAAAATTTGCTCGGGCTTGCGTGCAAATTAATCTTGGTTTGCCGGTGGTCCGGAGTGTGATTGTCGATGAGTTTGAATATAAGGTGGAGTATGAATGCTTACACCTTATTTGTGACAAGTGCAATTGTTTTGGGCATCCAGCAACTGACTGTAGAATGACCCCAATAGATTCGGAAAGGGTGGATCGAAAGGAAACATCAGTGACCAAGACGGCGACCCGGGTGGTGCAGCCACAGGAAGCTTCAAAAGAGAAAATTTTTGAATTTGGATGCAATCCCAAAGAGTCAGTGATAGTTGCAGAAATTGGGGAGGAATTAGATGATACGTTGCATGGGCAGGAAGTGGGGTCCCAACATTTGGAAAATGAGGCTGGCTGGACCAAAGTCAGCGGCAAAAGGAGAGGAAAATTGAGTCAATCAAACAAAGCCCAACAAACATCTAAAGATAAAATGCCGGTGCGCTCAAATCAGAAATTGGACCAGAACCGTGACTTTGGGCTACGTATGAGAGGAGCCGAATCAGGGGTGAAGACCGGGACGGTTAGCGGATCTAAGGCACGCATGGCATCTTCCAAACAGCAAGGGGTGAAGGGCAAATCTGTCTCCGTTGCGGTGCCGACTTTCACTGCCATTATCAAAAACGGACACAAGAGGTTGCGCCCTTCTTCTTTGCAGAATTCGCCGTCGACTCCGGACTTCCTTGGCGACACCAGCAAGCAGCAAATCGGCAAATTGGAAGGGTTGTCAGTGGAGGGACACAGACAGACCGGGCAACAACCGGACAAGGACAAGCAAGGCTCAGGGGGATATGATGGTGGATCTTCATCATCTCGTTAGGGACTTCAGCTGAGGTTGGTCCTTTTTACAATACAAATTGTTTTATGGATTATTTAGATTTAAGCTTTCTATTTTGGAATATTAGAGGTGCCTCTAATAAATTGGCCCGGGTTCATAGTAAGGAGTTAGCGAATAAATTTCATCCTACTTTTTTCATTCGGTTTGAAACCCATATTGCTTTCGAGAGGATGAAATCTTTTTGGAATAATCTAGGTTACCAGGGTGTTGGTATTGTTGAGGCTAATGGTCATAGTGGGGGTATCTGGGTTCTATGTTCTAATTCAAATATTTATGTGAGAGTATTGGATGTAGTTGATCAATGTATCAGTTTCAAAATCACTATGGGCAATACATCTAGTTACTGCAGTGCGGTGTATGCTAATCCGCATATACATCGGCGTAAAGAACTGTGGGGTGACTTGACAAAGATTGCTAATATGATCCACGGACCTTGGATTGTGTTAGGGGACTTTAATGATGTTTTGTTGCAGAGTGAAGTTAGAGGGGGGCAATTTAGACTTGCCAGAGCAGAACAATTTGCGAAAACATTGGAGGATTGTGGGCTGTTTGATATGGGGGGCTATTGGGAGAAGATTCACTTGGTACAGGAAGGTGAAAGGTGGGGTGCAGGTGGCCAAGAAGCTTGATAGAGAAGTCATCAACCAGGACTGGCGACTAATGTTTCCAGAGGCTTATACTGAGGTGCTGGCGTGCCTTCACTCTGATCATTGCCCATTATTCACTAGGTGCAAGATGGCAAAGAGGGCTACCAAGGGCCATCGTCCGTTCAGATTCCAGGCTGCGTGGATGACTCGTCCTCTTTTTAGGAATGTTGTTGATACAGCCTGGAATAGAGGAGCTCCGGATGTAGTTAAATGTTTGTTGGAGGTTCAAAAAGATGCAACTAGCTTCAATAAAAAGGTTTTTGGCAACATTTTTGTTAAGAAAAGAGAGTTGGAGAGGCTTTTGAATGACGTTCAGATTACTCTGGAAAGTCGGGAGGATCAACAGCTTAGGATCAAAGAGCAAGTTTTGCATCAGGAACTGAATGCTGTCCTTCTTTAAGAAGAGTTGTTGTGGTATCAAAAATCTAGAGAACAATGGGTGAGATGTGGAGACAGAAATACAAAATTTTTTTATCTGCAGACAGTTATCAGGAGAAAGAGGAACAAAATTCATGGGTTATTTTTGGAGGATGGGTCTTGGACCACGGAGACTACGACTCTAGAACTGGCGGCAAATTCTTTCTTTCAAAAGCTCTTTTCTACAAGGGAGGATATTGACCTGGACGCCATGGGGCTTTTTCCTTGCCCGTCTCTTAGTACTGAGGCTTGTCAAAAGTTAGTGGAACCGGTGACGTCTGAAGAGGTTAAAAGAGCTGTGATGACCATGAGTTCATTTAAAGCCCCAGGGCCAGATGGATTTCAAGCAATTTTCTACAAAGAGTTCTGGGACTCTCTTAGCAACGATGTGTGTAGACTGGTTAAGCGAGCCTTTGAGGGTGAGCCATTGAATGCGGCTATTTTCGATACTCTCATTGTTCTAATTCCTAAAGTGGAAGTTCCCTCTTCCTTACGGGAGTTTCAGCCTATTAGCTTATGTAATGTAATTTATAAAATTGTCACAAAGGTTCTAGTTAACAGGTTCAGACCTTTCCTGTCGGAGATCATTGGTCCTTTGCAAGGAGGGTTCATTCCAGGAAGAGGAACCATAGAGAATATTATCATTGCTCAAGAGATTATGCACTTCATGAGGAACACCAAGTCTCAAAAAGGGACCATGGCATTCAAGATTGATTTGGAAAAAGCTTATGACAGGGAAGACTGGCGTTTTCTGGAAGCTACTTTGGTCCGGTTTGGGTTTCCAAAGGCTACCATTAATCTTATATTGAATTGTGTGACTTCCTCTTCGTTGGCTGTTTTGTGGAATGGGAACAGGCTCTAAAATTTCAATCCGAAGAGAGGGTTGAGGCAAGGAGATCCTATGTCTCCTTATCTATTTGTACTTTGTATGGAAATGCTTGCCTGCTTTATCTCTCATAGAGTTTCCCAAGGTTTGTGGAACCCAGTTGCGGTTTCTAGGAATGGACCACGACTCTCTCATTTGATGTTTGCAGATGATCTTTTGCTTTTCTGTAAGGCATCAAAATCTCAAGTAATAGAGGTCATGCATTGTTTGGACTTATTTTCTAGAGCGTCAGGTTTAAAGGTAAATCTTCATAAGTCAAAGGCCCAGTGTTCCAAGAGGGTGTCGGAGAGGAGAAAAGAGGTTCTCTCAGGGGTCTCTAACATCCGGTTCTGCAATGATTTGGGTAAATACCTGGGAATTAACATCGGTCATGCCAGAGCTTCCAGGAAGACGGCTCAGGAGATTATTGAAAAAATTTCGAGTAAGCTCTCCAGTTGGAAAGGACGCCTACTGAATAAGGCAGGGAGGCTTTGTCTTGTTAAATCGGTTATGGCCTCTATCCCAGTTTATGAAATGCAAATTTCTCTTCTCCCGAAGTATGCATGTAATAAAATTGATTCCTTGATGAGACAATTCTTGTGGAAAGGCCAAGCAACTGGAAAAGGGCTGCCTCTGGTCAGGTGGGAGGTCGCCATAACTCTTAAAAAGGCAGGAAGATTGGGTATTAGGGATACTTCCTGTGCTAACATGGCGCTT
>NC_029791.2:32806831-32809911 GCF_000816755.2 Arachis ipaensis
TTATTTGTGGTCTGAGATATCCTAGTTTGACTGAGTTGGAGCCACAGTGGGAGTGGTGGCCTGCAGCAACAAAAAAGTATAATGCAAGGGAGGGTTACAGATGGTTATTAAAGAAAACATTAAATTGGAATGTCAACAGTAATTGGAACTGGTTGTGGAACACAAACATTCCAGAGAAGTTCAAATTTACTATGTGGCTTAGCTTACATGATGCTCTACCAACTGAGACCTTTTGATTCAAGTGGCATTTAGCTTCTTCAGATATTTGTAAGAGATGTAACAAGGCGCAGGAGACTATGGAGCATTGCCTTAGAGATTGTGAACGATCAAAGGCAATCTGGTATATGTTGGATCCTAGTATCCTGGACTCGACGCTACAATATATTTTTTATTTTTATGATTATTATTTTTATTTTTTTATAAATATTTAAAAAATATAATAAATATAAATTTATAAATATTTAAAGAATATAATAAATATAAATTAATTGATAAATTATTAAAATTTAAAAATAATAATTAATAGAATATAAAATAAAATTAAAAATATATTTGCAGCAGCTAACAGTGAAGTCTTCACCATCAATCTCATCTCCAAGAAACCAGTTGGATTGGAGATATTTGCAGGCCAGACTACTTGGCTTAGAGTGCTGGGAAGTTATCTCCCAGATAAAGATGTTTTGTTCGGGTTTGATGCTTTCTTCCGAACTCATGGGCTACATATCAAACCCACTGGTCTGAGTTACAAAAGGCAATTTTTGCCTTTTACAGGGATACAAAGTATCCTCGAAATTCAAGAAGCTCCAGAAGAATATAAGGAGATCCAACAGTTACTCCTCAGTGCTTGCTGTGATAGTCATGATCAATTTAACCACCCTGCTCCTTTATGGAAAAATCCAGAATTTTATGTTCGACTCCCCTTCAAAAAGAATGAAGACATCAACCCTACAAAGGCCACTCATTCAGGGATCAACCCTGAAGATCTTAAGTTGGCAAGAGCTGAATGCGCAGCCCTTCTTGTTCAAGGACTCATTGAACCAACCAACTCCAACTGGGCATGTCAAGCATTCTATGTTGAAAAAAGAGCCAAGCAAAATAGAGGAAAAAAGAGGCTTGTCATTGATTATAAGCCACTTAATGTCTTCTTACAAGACGACAAGTTTCCTCTACCAAGAATCTCAGTTATTACACAAAGATTAAGTGGAGCAAAAATATTCAGCAAGTTTGACTTGAAAGCCGGATTTTGGCAAATTGGGCTCCATCCTGAAGATAGGTATAAAACAGCGTTCTGTATACCTGAAGCCCAATACCAATGGACGGTAATGCCATTTGGTCTCAAAGTAGCCCCCTCTCTCTTCCAAAAGGCAATGACTAAAATCTTTGAGCCCATACTACACTCCACACTCATCTACATTGATGACATCTTACTGTTCTCAAAAGACAGTGAAGCCCACAAGGCACTCCTGGCCCAATTCACTCAAATCATCAAAGATCAAGGAATCATGCTATCTTCAAAAAAGAGTTCTATTGTTAGGACAAAAATTGAATTCCTTGGGATGGTCTTCGAGAATGGATTCTTTCAACCGGGAGAACATATTGCCAAAGAGTTGCTCAACTTCCCAGATGAGAACATGACAGTCAAGCAAGTCCAACAATTCTTGGGAATCGTCAATTACATCAGAGACTTTATCCCAGATGTGACTAAACACACCAGCCAGCTGTCAAAGCTCTTGAAAAATAAGCCCCCCACCATGGGGACCAGAGCAAACCACAGCTGTCAAAACCCTGAAGAAGATAGCACAGGACCCCCCTCCTTTAAAGATTCATGATCGAGCAGCACCAATTATGGGATAAACCTTCCAAGACAAAACAGAAATTCTGTTGTTTTGTCACCCTACAGAGAGATTATTTTACTGGATGTAAGGCACATACTGTGAATGCACATACCATGAACAAGGTTGATGTTGTTGGATATTCTACCATATGGCCCACAGATGAAAAAACAGTCCTAAATGCCTTGGTCAAATACCTTTGTCAACTTTGGCAACCTGGACTATATGGAGAAAAAGATGTAGTTGAAGGACTCCCATTTCAATCGGATGTCCCACCGATAACTCTCCAAGAGTTTCAGTCCAGATTTATAACTTCAGGAATAATCAACCAGTTTGGACAATACTCCTTTTATGCTCCAACGGACCAGCCCAGTACGTCCACACAAGTTCCAGACAGATATTCTGGAGAAGATCTGATTTCTGAAGATCCAGGTGGAAGAGTGTATGCTTTACCACCAAGCCCAACTAGAATTGATGCAGGAATACCCGATGATGCTGAAGGCCCAAAATCAGACCCATATGACCCATATCTGCAAGATGCCCAAGATCCAAATGAAGAAAACACTGAAGACCCGTTTCTCTACCTCCAAGACCCAGATACGGATTTCAGAACTGTCAATCTAGCTTCTGACTCATCCTTCTCAGACGGTGATGGGACCCTATCAGAAGACTATTTCAAACCGTCTCTTTATTAGAACACTGTTGTTCCCACTATGTATAATTATGAGTGTGCTAGAATAAAGTGACCCCAGTCACATGCTTAGAAAACGCCAAAAAAGATAAGGCTTATCCTTATCCTCCAGTTGGCATTGTATGATAGGTTTGTTTAGATTTCGCTTCTATCTAGAGGCCTCTATATAAGGAGGTGCTCACCCCAGTTGTAATCAGATCTCAAGAAACATTGTAATATATCCACTTTTCCTATCTCTCAATATGTTCTAAGTTTTCTTTCTCTCTCTGAAAGCTTAGCTAGTGTTATTTCCTTCTTCCTCAATCCAGTGCCATAACAGTATGCTCTGAGCTTGCCTCTTTAAGAGGATCCTGCTCATCAGAAAATGACATGGACCAGATCCATGGGAATTTCTCATAGTGGAAAAGGGACTCAATGTTATAATGCTAAATTTTGCTCGGACCCTTTGATCTCACTCGTTATAATGGTTGAAAAGAGTGATTAGGATAAGCAAACGATGCATTCTCTCATTGTCATCCTGAAGTACTGGAGATCCAAATTAGTCTTTTTTTTTTTTT
>NC_029791.2:32810127-32810436 GCF_000816755.2 Arachis ipaensis
TTTTGTGATTGAACCAAATTAGTCTTTTGAAAATACGAATCTGACGGTAACATTAGGATGGTAAATAAATGCTTGGAGAAAAAAAAATTCTCCAAAATATGTTGATTATTAATAACCTTGATTATTTCGCATGGTTGCGATACCAACGTTTGAGGAGATCAAGATGGAATCCATGTATGGTTGAACTAACGGAAAATTTTTAAGTATATGGGTATACCAGTATTTGAATGATATTTAATCGTTGATCTTAATTATATATATTATATATATTTTTTATAATTAAGATTAACAGTTAAAAATTACTGAAAT
>NC_029791.2:32810547-32813236 GCF_000816755.2 Arachis ipaensis
GCTAGGTTTAATTGAATTTTGAATTTTAATTTTTTTTTTTTGCTAAAATTATATAGAATTTTAAAATTGCAAACATCAAAGGAGTATTGTAATAGTCTATTAAAAGTAACTTATAAATAAGTTATTTTGTGTTTAGTTTTTTAGTTCTAAAAATATTTATTTTAAAAGAAATGTGATAAAAAAAATTATTATGAGAGAAGTTATTTTTTTTTTAACTTCTCCATAAATACTTAAATAGCTTCTTAAAAAACTACAATTTAATTTTAAAAATTACACTAGACATTAATATTACTACTTTTCATAAGTTAAAAATTAAAAAAAAAAAACTTTTTAAAATTTTTCAAATGGCTATGCGTGCCAAATCACTCTTGGCACAAAGCCTAAGAAAAAAAAATATTTTTATCATTTATTTTTTCAATCCGTTATTATTGGAACTACTTTCAGTTGGAATTTTAATAATTTTAACTTAAATTGTTATAAGCGGTGGGAGAAAGGAAAAGGAAATAAAAAAATCTAACCTACCAAAGAGAGGGGGAGGGGAAATTGAGAAAAGAAAAGTAAACAAAAAGTAAGTCCAAGAAGCTTGTTATTAGCACCAATCAATTTAAAAGCAATGATACAAGATGAATCATCCATTGAAAAGAAAACAAAGTAACAAACAAGAACTAAAACCCCAAAGAAAAAGAGATATAGATATTAGATACCAATACTCTCAAATTAGAGCTTAGCCAGCATATTAGCATTACTTTTAATGAGTGGGTGTGGGATTTTCAAAGACCAGACTAATGTGAACAATATTTTCAATTGACTTAACATGAGCACATAATTCACTTTGACCAAACAATAATATGAACACACAATTCACTTTGACCAAAGAAAAAAAAAAAGCACACACTTCACTTCAAATTCAATACTTCATCATGATCATCAGCTATATCCATCTATGAATGATCATGACTTTGGAGAGCATGATATATATGGTCAAACCGGTAATGCTTATATGTTCAAAAACGCTAACAAGAACAGTGACATTCTGATAATTGACACTTTATTTTTCAAATAATTTTTGCACACCAAAAAATATATGACGACTTATACATCTTCTAGAATTTAAGGATGATAGTGAATGAATAGAAAATAAGATTTACAATTTAATCTGATTAATGATGATAATAGAATTAGTACGGTCATTATTTCTGATTTTTTATTCATGTGTGTAAATAATACTATCATCTTTTGTTGAATAAATAATTTTGAGTTGCCCTTAAACAAGAACATATTACAAGGACTAGAAACAGTGCAGTGAACTGATATTAAATCACTCAATTAATTTGAAAATCAACTTATAATTAGAAAGAAATAAATATCAGAAAGAAACATCTGAAGTAAAAATAATAAAAACATCTAAAAGCTAAGTAAAAAAAATTGAAAATAAAATAAAGTAAAATTAATTTAGAATTTAGAATTTAGAATTTTAGGTTTAAAATTTAGGATTAAAATTTAGAATTTAGGATTAAAATTTATGATTTAAATTTTAGAATTTAAGATTTGGATTTAATTTGATTAAGGATTTAGGATTTAGTGTGCCCAGACCAAAGATAGTGTTGGGTGGTGGCCGGTCGACAACAATCGACAATGGTAGTGAATATAGGTAGAATTTGAAAGAGAGATAGAGACGAAGAGACTAAGGCTGAGAGATAAAGACTGAGAGACAAAGATTGAAATAAGTCTCAGTATTATGTTTGGTATAAAGTGGAAGATAAAGACTCAAATAAGAATAAAGTTCTAATTTAATTTGCATAAAAGATTATTTACATATAAAATATTATTAAAATTTTAGTTTCCATTCCCAAAAATTTCAGTCCTATGTATCTCTACTTTTTGAAGGTACTAAATTACTGAAATTTTAGAGATAGAAACTGAAATTTTAGTATCAATATCTAAACTAACAAACATAATACTGAGTTCTAATCTCTTAGTCCTTATCTCAGTACCTCAAAATAAATGCTATCAAATAGTTGATGGTGAGGACTGAGGAGTGAAGTTGTTGTGTTGGAAAAAAAACAAGGGAAAAAAAAAGTAAAAAAGATTAAAAGGGTAATTAAAAAAAAGATAAGTGAATAGACTTGTTTAGTTATGATCCAATAATTGATTATTGGCCCAAGTTGACTGATATTTTATTGACTCTACTAGATTTGCAAGGACTAGCGTTGAATTTAGGTTGTTTTGTCCCATTTAGATTAGCACCTGATGACCAATTCATGTTACGGAAGCACATACCATTCCACCATTGATGTTGCAACAAAGTGTGTTACAATCCAAGTTTGAATGGTAATTATAAGAGCAAAAAGAGAGAGCAAAATGTTAAATGTTATCCAAGGAATAAGAGTTCAAATTAAAAACAATTTGACATATATCTGAAACGCAAAAATATCTCGAGCTAGCAAATGAATCACCAATATATGAATTAAAAGCAAAGTGAAACAGAACTTATTTATCTTTTGATGACTTTGTAGTAATGCATTTAATTTTGACTTGGATTTGGAATGAATGAGTTAAGTGGTGCATGCGTAATAATGTAATAGTGTAATCTTATGTGGTAATGTTCATCTCCAACTAAACTTGAGTCTTAGAAGATATAACATTTATATATTAAAATAGGACTACATTACGCCTATATTAAAATCTG
>NC_029791.2:32813607-32815180 GCF_000816755.2 Arachis ipaensis
ATTATATATATATTTATATATAAATATATTAATAACTAATTTTAATAACTGATTTTAATATATAAATAATATTTTTAATTAAAATAATGTAAACAACTCATTGGAAAGTCAAAAAGAGGTTAATTCCACAAGTTCGGCTATGTGTGAATATGTTTTAAAGGCCGAAAGGGCTTGACTCATAATCGAATTGATACGAAAGGTAAGGGGAAGAAATGGATTAGATCATGCTACTCTTGTCTTTATTGGATGTTTAACCCTTTTTTTTCCCTCGAAGTAATTTTAGTGTGAAAAAATGTTATTCATCCTTTTAAAAATTCAGTCTTATGTAATCTATTTTTTTTTTTTATTTTAGAAGTATTATCAAATTAAATTTAATTTAAATATAATTTTAGAATTTTTTTCATTTTAAATTATTTTAAAATTTTCAATATTTAAATACATTAAAACCAACCTCTTAAGATCACTACATTTCTTTAGTTCTCTCATTTTGCCATTTTTTTATTCTTGTTAAGTTACCACTAAATCATTCGATCATTTATCTTGTTGCCATTTTCTATTGCTTGTTGCCATTTTATCATTATGTTGCCCTCTATTTCCTGTTGCCATTTTCTCATTGTTTATCTTTGTATATAGTTATATAATTTTATATATGTAGTAAAGATTTAATTTGATGTAGTGTTTTGAATATATTTAAAGCACATCCAACATAACAAATAACAATAAAATGTTTTTGAAATACATCCAAAGAATAAGTAAGTTTGTGTTAATCACTAAGAAGTATGAACACTTTGTTGAGTTATTGTGTGTCGAATACATTTTGGACAGAATATTCATCGATACTCGTTCGACACGTATATTTGCTGTGTCTAATCGTATTTTAATAAAAAATAAAAAATAAAAAATTCTTCTCTTAATACATTTGGACATACCTAAATTTTAACAAAAACCTATGTCACGTTTAAAAAATTTTAATGTCAAAATTAGAAAATTTCATGTGTCACACAGTTAAAAATCTTCGATGATATTTTAATAAACTCCTCCTCCTCATCATCATCATCATCATCATCATCATCATCATCATCATCATCATCATCATCATCATCATCATCATCATCATTTTGTTTTTCATTCTCATCTTTTTTTTTATTTCACCCTCTTAACAAGAACTTGTGTTACAGTTATTAAAAAATTTTGATGTCAAAATTAAAAATTTTTTTGTGTCACGGTTAAAATATTTTCGTGCTATTTTTCTGGATAAATTCTGCACAATTCAAAACTTTCATCATCCTCTTTTTCTTCATCATCTTTTTCTTTTTCGTATTCTCTTTTGATGTTAAAGTGCGTGATTTACACATGAGTGATTTTTGTTTAGTTTGAACCAATTTGATTAAGAAAAATATTTTAAATGTATAACAAAACTGTTATATCTTCTTCTATCCCAAATACTTGCTTAATTATAATTATACACATATATTTTAACCTTTTATAGGTTCACTAACTAGTAAAAGAATAATTAATATTATCTAAACTTTTTAAATAAATATATTATTTAATTTGTGACAAATAAAATTTT
>NC_029791.2:32815275-32815681 GCF_000816755.2 Arachis ipaensis
GCCGGGCCAGCCGGGCCAACCTAAAGCTAGGTGAGAACAAAATATCTAAGTTGGGTTAACAAATTTATTAACTGCCAAAAACAAAAGTCAAAAAGTGGAAAATCAGATATTAGCTTAGAAAATGAAATTATAAGAAATAAATTTTTTCAATTTTTTGTTCCACGTGATATTATTTGGTGCCATATATCTCCTTATTGTTTGTCAACGTGATAGTGTTAAAGCTATTAAATTGAAATTAGACACTCACGTTCACGTAACGAAGTCAATGTCTCAATAAAGAAGCAATGTGATCATTGCTGATTTTTGTGGTAACAAACTGCGCATTCGGTTGCTCAATTGGCTAAACAAGGTAGGTGTGATGCCTTCGCAATTGTGAAAGTATAGCGTCGTCTTCATCATATTGTGC
>NC_029791.2:32816461-32817612 GCF_000816755.2 Arachis ipaensis
ACAAACACTGCTAGGAATCGAACCTCGCGTGGCTGTTTTTGAGGCAAATAGTTTTGCCATTTGAATACATGCCTCAGCCACATTGTGTAACATCCTTCTTCATGACTTGCTTTCATGATTGGGAAGGAGAGGACTTGTACTGTGGATCATTGTTTAATCCTGAATTATATTGGGCTTTGGTTGTAGATGTTTCTATTGGCCTGTTGGGTTCTTAAAATATCTGCCCATGAGTCCAAGACAGAACATAAAAACTTTTTATAAAGAGAACTTGGTTTATATAAGAAAGGTGTTAATGAAATATGTGAACAAAAATTAACAATTGTTACATTTAAGGAATATAGTGAATATTAAATTAAACATTAAGGAATCATGAAAACTTTTTAATAACTCTTTAGAAGGAGTAAAAGTGAGTCTAATAATCCAATTATGTATAACTCTCGCTAATAATAGAATTTGTTATAAATAAGAAAAATGATGATGGAATCAAGTATGGAAAAAATTAGTAATTGATATTTTTTAATTTTTTTATGGAATTATTCTCTTTTTTATTTTTCACTACAAAAAAAAATGTTGAATATCGTCAAATTTTTTATTGGATTTACTATCAGAAAGAATCAGACGGTATAAATTTTACTGACAAATGTTTACCGTCGAATTGTTTTCGTTCGATAGTAATTACTGTCAGATTCTGCAACGGATTACCTGTTGGAAAAATTATTTAGTTATCGGCAGATTTTTTCAACGGTAATGTTGGCGCCACAATATGTTGTTTCCACACTATTACCATTTGAATAAATGGTCAATTTTTATTTTAAATTTATTTTTACACAATTAATAGTCAATTTATAAATAATAGAAACCTATTATTTAAAATAAATTATCAAATGTTCAAATAAATTAAAAGTCAAGTAAATCAAATAAATACAATGAAACAATAAAATGAAACACTAATCACTAAAGATCTAGGTAATCTTCGTCGTTGTCGTTCCCATGGCTCTGATGAGGCAACGCAGAAGGTGATGAAGTCTGTGTGCCACCAGCAAGACTGCTGCCACCAGCAGGGATGATGCCAGCGGTGCGCATCCGAGTCTGGTACACCTCCATCCGTTGAAGCCACTCCAGCCTAAGATTATTCGTGTCTGTCATGCATG
>NC_029791.2:32818046-32818683 GCF_000816755.2 Arachis ipaensis
GGATTACAAATTCATATTCATGAAGAGATTTTCTTTGAGAATCCCAAATTTCTTTTTCGTGCCCTTTTATTTAGCAAAATTCTATGAAAAAAAATTTATAAACCAATATTCAAATTCAATCATCATAGATAATTGAATTTAAACAAGATCAGATCATAAATCAATAAGTTTAGAATCTAAAACAAATGAAGAAGATGCAAAAACTACTTAGAATTCAACAAAAATTACAAATCATACAGAATTTCAAAATTTAGATAAAAAAAATTAATTAGAAAACTCTAAATTCAAAAATTTTAGTATTAACAATTTAAAAACCTAACTCAATTGCACCAGATATACACTCAAAAATAATTTCAAAGTCAAATTGCAACGTTAGTAAAAAAATCAGGACAACCTTAAAGGATTCAATCAAGGTAGCTTTTACCGTGGGGACTTCAGCAGCGGTATTCGATGATGGTGACGCAACGACAATGCCAGGAGTAATATCGAGGTTACCACTGTCTTCAGGAGTAATCAGATTATAACTCAATTTAAAATAGAATCAGTTAGGATGTTATCTATATTTAAAATTCATCATAGAATAATTAATTAATTATTTAATATTTTTAATTATTATATTATTATTATATTCGTAGTG
>NC_029791.2:32818887-32830527 GCF_000816755.2 Arachis ipaensis
GCTAAGAATATAATAATATTTTATTTGAATTAATATAATTATTTATTTGATGAAATTAAAATAATAACTAAATAATTCTTTATTAAGGATTAGAACACACTAATTTCATAGGTTCAATACTAAAAGGGTAGTAAATTAGTCAGTAAAAATTTACAAATCAAGATTGACGTCTAACAATACTCTTTATGAAGTAATAATATTTTTACTAAGAATCCAAGAAGGACAAAAATATAATTCCTTCCATCTTTCCAGCTCTTGGCTAACTCTTAGAGTACGGTTTGATTGCCAAATTCTAACTTGTTAGCATATTATAATGAATTATAAATGACCTAAGAAACTTGTTTCTTTATTTATTCAAACTCGAGGCTTTGTTTAATTCATTCATTATAATCGCAGAGTGACGTTAGGATTTTTGCTAGTAAAGAATTTTATAAAAATAGTCACGTTGTAGATATAGTTTCTAAACTAACAGAAATCCCTTCGTACAAACGTTTTGGTTGTCACAAGTAACAAACCCTTAAAAATTGATAACCGAAGTATTTAAACCTCGGGTCGTCTTCTCAAGGAACTGCAGGGAAGTATGTTCTTATTATTGGTTATGAAGATTGTAAATCGGGGTTTTGAAGATGAGGAACAAGTAATTTTAAATTGCAATTGAAATAAGTAAAAGATTGTAAAGTAAATAAATAACTGTAAAATAAACTTTTGGCAAGGTATGAGAAATTAGAAGTCCTATCCTGGTTATCCTTATCAATGATGATGAAGATTGAATCTTAATTCCACTTAGTTAGCCTTTACTTAAAGTAAAGAAAGGTTAAGTGACTAATTAGTTTGATCTTCAAATCCTAGTTAATCCCTAAGGAAAGATTGGGATTATTGAAGTTTCAATTCAATTAGCAAAGATAACAATTATCAATCATGTTGAGTTTGATAACTCCTGAGTTACTGATTTCTTAACCAAGACCAAAAGGGAAAAAAGTAAATCTACTGGAATAAAAATGTCTTCAGATTGGAAGCAACAGTAATATAAATAAAAGAAAGTAATCATAAACTGAAATACCTCAAATAACATTAATTTAAAGAATAATCTGTAACATAGAAGAATTCATAAACTAAATTAAGAAGATGAATAAAAAGGAATATTGAACCTGATAAAAAGATAATCCTGAAAGCAAAAGAAATCCTAATTCTAAATTCTAAAAGAGAGAGGAGAGAACCTCTCCCTCAAAACTACATCTAATTCATCAATAGTAACTAATTGGAGACTCTCCTTTGGATGGATGCATTCCCCCACTTCATAACCTCTGATCTGTGCCTTCTGGACTTGGATTTGGGCCAAAAAGGGCTTCAGAAATCGCTGGGAGCATTTTCTGTAATTTCTGGTTCGTGGCCTCTGTCACGCGTCCGCGTGGGTCACGCGATTGCGTCATCTGGAGTTTTCCTTATCACGCGGTCGCTTCAGTCATGCGTTCGCGTCATATGCGTTTCGCTTAAGGCGCACGATCGCATCAATCACGCGGTCGCGTCACTGCCATTTCGCGCTGGCATGCGGCCGCGTCGTCCATGCGATCGTGTCGCTTCCAGTTTCTTCAAAAACTCCGTTTTGTGCTTTCCTTCCATTTTTGTATGTCTCCTTTTCATCCTTTAAATCATTCCTGCCTTAGAAGATCTGAAACTACTCAACACACGAATCACAGCATCGAATGGAAATAAAGGGTAATTAAAATAATTACTTTTAAAGCATAGGAAACATGTTTTTCACATACATCACATAATAAGGAAGGGAAAGTAAAACCATGCAAATTATATGAATAAGTGAGTGAAGGATTGAATAAATCACTTAAATTAGGCACAAAATATATCATAAAATATGGGTTTATCACAGAGCTCAAACTCATTATCATAGTTGATGAATTCTATATTGACTAATCATTAATTCTACAAATATTTAATCATATCCAATATCTATTCAATTAGCACCGTAAGGTATTAGGTGTCTGGAATCAAAGTATAATAAATACATTGTTAATTACTATGATAGTTGCATCTCAAAAGAAAATTTTAATGTCCATAGTTGATGGATTCCATATTGATTAATCATTAATTTTACAATTATTTAAATCATACCTAATATCCATTCAACTAGTACCGTAGAATATTAGGTGTTCAGAATCAAAGTATAATAAATATATTGTTAATTACTATTATAGTCGCACATCAAAAAAAATTCTAATATTATGTTCATTGTGAGAATATTCTATTGATAAATATACGATAATTATATCTTATTGACAGAGATTTTATATATATATGTGTGTGTTATATGGCATAAAATTATAAATTCAATCATAGTTAAATAGTTAAGAATTGTGTGTAGTGTAAATAATTTTTATGGTATGAAAATACCATATTCAATTTCCTATTATATATACGTATTAAAATAAAAAAAAATAAAGAATTCGAAAAACTTTGGTAGATACAAAGACAATCTCAATTATATTTTTGTCTTTGTTTTTTGTTTTAACCTTTAGCATTTGCATTTGAGATTTGAGAATGGAAAGGGAAACTAATAGTACTCTTGTGGAACCCATGAATATCAAAACATGGACCTCGAATTGAAAGTACCACTATTGCCCACGACTTTGTCATTAAAATTGTGGCAAACAAATACGCTGAAATCCTAGAAACCACTCCGAGCCACAAATCCACGCCCCACCACTTCTCATCTTATCAAATATCAATGTAGTCTCGCATTTTCCCAACAATTATTGATTATAATAACAATAAAATAATAATTTCATGCATACATGCTTAGGTGTAGCTGATAGTAAGTATTAATCTAAGTATAGGTGAATATTATGGTGGAAATTATAAAAAAAAAATTACACAGTGTGGTTAATTTTTTTTATGACATCTATCATATTAATAATAGTAATAACTGTAATAATAATTATTATAATGATAATAACAGTAATAATAAAAACAATAGTACTTACACACATAATAATAAAAATAATAGTAATAATAATAACAAAAAGCAGTAGTACGTACGTACGCATAATAATAATAATAATAATAATAATAATAATATACTAACAAAAAAGTAAAAAATTTACGTATTGAAAATTATTTAAATATTCAATAACATATTCCGCAGCTAATGTAAAATGACAAATTATTTTAATTAACTTAAATTTAAAAAAAATAAAAAACTTGTGCTGATGAAGAAAAGAAGAAGTTTAAGTTTTTCACCTCCTCTCTCACACATGAAGGAGTTCAACACAATGTCAAGACGAAACGCAGATGGATCAACACGCATATAAAGAAGAAAAGCAGTAAAAAAAAAGGGATAAGTGTCACACATGAACGGACATTCAACGCAGTGCACCTGCAAAACGCAGGTTGTGCTTTAGTCTGCGCGCCTACGAAACGCAGGTTGCATTTTTCTTTGTCCCACCAAAAGCTGGTCAAACGACTAGGACATGGGAGACACATTTTGAGCATGCATCCAATCTTATGCAAAATGCAGGTTATGTTTTGCGGCGCTTTTTTTCTTTTTCTTTTACTTTTTATTCTGTTACTGACAAATGCATCTTGCGTTTTGCAAGTGCGTCATTTTGTAGATCCATATTTCTGCATAACACACCATACACTACAAAAAATTTTGATTAAAATGGCAATAATATTATGGCATGTCCATAAAACTGCCATTTTTTTGGCTAATTTCGACAGTTTTAGTGTCTGTCATAATGTTCAATTCTTTTGGCAGTCATTTTCTTTTTTTTTTCCTTTTTTATGTGTTTTAAACTGAGGAGGTGATGGATCTGAAAGTGATTAGTGTTGCATTTGAGAAGGGGAGAGTGATACGAAAATTGTTGTCGGTCTAGAATTTCTCTTATAGAAATAAGAACTTCGTTGTAAGCATAGCTCCAAACCAACAAACAATTTCCACATCAAATTTAATTTGGTTTTGTCACAAGTACAAACCCAATGAAAATTAACCGAAGTATTTAAACCTCGGATCGTCTCACAAGAAATTACAATGAAGTGAATGATTATTGGCTATGAAGGAGTACGGGGGGTTTGATTTGGTAAAAAGGGCAAGAAAGTAAAGCAGACAATTAAAGAAAGCAATTAATAAAAGAGAGACATTCATGGCAATGATTGAGAATATAGGTTTTCTATCCTAGTCACTAGTAACAATAATTAACAAGACTTTATCTCATTTCGTCATCTCCAATAATGGAAGAAGGTACAATGTAATCTTCACATAGAGAGAAAGTCAAATAAGACTAGCTAATCTCAATCCAAAAGTCCTAATCAAATCACTAATTGAATTAGTAAAAGATTAGCGTTAATGGAAACAATACTAGCTAACAACTCTAGATCACCAACATGAGTTGGGTATTCATGACTCAAGATTGCCCAATTTCTCTTTCCAAGCCAAGAATGCTCAAAAAGCTACTCTAACATCCAACCAAGCATTTTGTCAAACACTTAGAAGGCATAAAAGAAAAGCATAATAAATTGCAAGGAAAGATAAATTCTACCACTACCAATTGCAAGGAAATAATAATAACAACTCAAATCAACAATAAAAGAACATCAAACATGAATTGCATTAAAGAAAACCAAATCCAATATGAGCATTCATAAAACTAAAGAGAGGCATAAAAGGAAAATTAACAATGCAAACTAAGAGAATTAAGATGTAGGAACAAGAAATTACAAGGAAAACTAAAGGGAAACAAGAATTAAATCCTAGATCTAAGATGCAAATACCCTAAGAACCCTAATTCTAGAGAGAAGAGAGAACTTCTCTCTCTAGAAACTAAACTACATGATGCTATCCTACAACTAATTGCTCCCCCCTTTTGTTCCCTCTTGAATTCTGCATCAAATAGCTTCAGAAATGAGTTGGATTTGGGCCTAGGCAGCTCAGAAATCACCCCCAGTGATTTCACTTTAAGTGGGTCATGTGCCGAGCATCATGCGTGCGCGTCGCTGGCCAAAACCTCTACTCACGTGTGCGCGTGGCCCTCAATCCTCCAATTGCTCATTTCTTCATGGATTCTCCACTTTTCATGCTTTTCTCTTCACTTCTTCCATCCGATACTTGCCTTATGAACCTGAAATCACTTAATAAACACATCAAGGCATCGAATGGAATTACGGTGAATTAAAATGACCAATTTTAGGGCCTAAAAAGCATGTTTTTACACCTAAGCACAAATTAAGGGAGAATTACAAAACCATGCTATTTCATTGAATAAACGTGGAAAAATGTGATAAAATCCCCTAAATTAAGCACAAGATAAACCACAAAATTGGGGTTTATCAGAGAGTGATGTGAATGATGAACCCTAATCTCTTGTCGCTGTTCATCTTCCACCTCTCTCATTCATCTCTTTTCGGCCACCCATTGCAGCTCATCTCCTTGCCGGCGTCGCCGCTGCAAACAATGTCGTTGATGTTGCCTTCAATGAGCTCTGCGATTTGGTTGTTCCTTCTCTGTCACTTCTAATAGGTAATTTATTTCATCTTCTTCTTTTGATTTTTCTCTCACTTCATACTTTTAGATCTAGTTTATGATCTAGTAGGAAAAAATAGGGAATGCTTGCTCACTGAGTCGTGCCAGCAAATCAGATCTACCAAAATGTTTGATGGCATCCTCGGTCAGTGATTCGTCGCGAAATGGTTCCGTACTTTGATTTCTCTGTTTCTATTCTTCCTTCTTCATGCCTTTCACTTATATCGGATATGCTGATTGTGATTTTCAATTTCTTATTTTATCTCCTTTTATGTTTTCTGTGAATCGTTAAGTAGAAAGAGGACCGCGATGGAGAAGTTTATTAGGATTCGCTCACAACAGTCTTTTTTTCTGCTTTTGTTTTAGGAAATTTGTTGATTTGATTACGATAGATAGATGAGATTCTTTACTGGAGTCGATATATGAATTCATCAATGCACAACTTTAGAAAAATGTGCTAGTTTTAGTCTTTCGTGATTCAACTATAGTCAAAAGATTTTGAGACATTGTTCTGCTTTTAGTACATTTTAGTACAACTAATTCTTGCCAACTTTGGGTGATCAATTTTGTTCTTGTGACAGATACATTATCAAACTACTGGCCCAGAGATATGGAAAGGTTCAAATGGAAAAGTCAACATGCTTATATGCGGGATAGGTACTGGTGGTACCATCACTGGTATAGGAAAATATCTGAAAGAGAATAATTCCAACATAAAGGTTAGCTATTCTTTAGATACATTTGCAGAAGATAATTTCTACTATAATCATGGTGTTATTTTCTTGTTATCATTTTTCTTTTGACTTTTGGTAGTTGATTGGTGTGGAACTAACTGAAAGTCCAGTGCTCTCAGGAGGAAAACCTGGTGAGTTACAACCTCTTTTGTGATAATGACTTTCTTATATTTTTTTTAAAAAAAGGTTATTTATTTATTAGAAGTCCTCAGGGTTAAGGTCCACAACTTTATTTTTAGTACCCAGTGATTTGCAATTTGTCATTATTAATGTGTAAGTCCACACAAGATCCAGGGTGGTGCAGGCTTTGTCCCTAGTGTATAGGAAGTCAATCTTCTCAATGAAATCATTCAAGTAAGCTTTATTCAAGAGTTGATAAAATGTTGTGATTCATGAATACCTTTTAGTAGTATTTGCCTTAAAAGTTACACGAGCATTCAATATGTTTTAATTGGGAATAAGACTAAAAAAATGATGCATTTTATGTTTTGTTAACTCTTGAGATATGTTTAAATTGGCAGATATCAAGTGAAGAAGCTATAGAAACTGCAAAGCAACTTATGCTTAAAGAAGGCCTGTTTGTAAGTTTCCCAATGTATGTGTATTAGTATTCTTTTGTGACACTTGTAATTTATTAACTTTATTGTTGATGTTGAACCTGTTGATTTTGAGAATAATGGAATTCTCTGGCTCCCTCCTGAACCAGAAGATGCAGAAGACGAGCGAGAAACTTTTTTTGTTGATGAAGATGATGAAGACAATGACGGGAATGGGAATGCCATTGGTGAGTGGGGATATCTTCAAACAGTTTTGGAAGTGGAGAGCATCGCCATAAGGATAGGACAAGTGAGGAGCAGAAGAAGGTAATGAAGAATGTAGTAGATGGACCTTTTAGGGCATTGGTGGCTCAGCTGTTACAGGTCGAAAACCTACCTGTTGAAGACAATGGTGAAAACGTTTGGATGGAACTAATCACATCTCTCTCGTGGGAAGGTGCTACTTTATTGAAGCCAGATACTAACAAAAGTAGAGGGATGGACCAGCTGGTAATGTGAAAGTCAAATGCATTGCTTGTGCTAGCCGCATTGAAAGGTAAATGCTATAATTTATCTGATTTTCTGCATGTGATTTCTATGTTGTCATACTTATCAGATTTTCTTTTTTACAGTAGGGTTGTTAAAGGAGTTGTTTATAAGAATAATGTGGCTCATCGTCGCATGACATCAAAAGTTGATAAACCTCGCTTGTTGATCCTTGGAGGAGCTCTTGAGTACAGGCACTCAAATTGTGCCTTCAATTGATCATCTTTCATCACCAAAGTTGGGTTACCGTGAAGCTTTTCATGTTGAAAAGTTTGTTGAAAATCTGAGTAGTGCTGCTGCTCAAGGTAGTAAAAAACCAATGAAAACATTGATGTTTTTTTACCGCTGTCCAAAGCAATTGGGTTGCACAGTTCTAATCTAATCTTATTTTATAGAAATTTTATTGTTATTATTTTATTATTATAAAAAAAATCTTCTGGAGACTTTAACTTGTAAATTACAAATCATGTAAAATGTGTGTGCACTAGCAACCACAAGGCATGTGTCTTTTTTAAGGAAAAAATATAACTTAATTGTCATTACTACCAACTACACATCATTAATATTTTTCTAATTTTGACATCGTTGAATAGATATTTCTTAAAGGTGCTGATGAGGAAGAATTGAAGAAGGTAAAGCATGTGGTTCAGTATGCAGTTTTTGCAGCTTACCATCTGGCTTTGGAGACATCTTTTCTTGTTGCTGAAGGATTGGGAATCATGAATGATCCTACTCTAAATGGTTATGGACCTGCAGAGAAATTAGATCATGGCATCAATAGATTTTGTAATATCCATTTCATGAATAATCTTACTGTAAATGCTTATTTTTTATTTTAGAATCTATTGTGTGTTTGCAAATCATCCTTAATAGTCTGTATCTATTTTTTTATTTCAGAATGGATCATTCCTAGAGCCGCTGCCTGCTGTAAGGCAACATATAATTGATGGTTTCATTCGAAAGGCTCTAGACATTTTTACAAGAGAGTTTGATTTCTTTGACAAGGTTACATCCATATCCGGTGTACTATTTCCACTCCCTAAGGAAGAACGCCGAGCTGGTATCCGAAGGTATGGACAGAACCTGAAAGCATAATTTTTATGTGAATTCTTAAGTGCAATTTTATTGTTTGGTTGAAGTTACTGCTTCTGTTTATTGGAGAAAATTGAATTGAATGGTGAAAACCTTTATCTACCAATAGCTCCTAACAAGCTATATTTGCATGTTTACTATATTTTTAACTTTTAACTCCCCCAATTCAACGAATAACCTCGGTGAGATGGGAGATATATTGGGTTGATGATGTTTGAGTTGGAGACAAAATTGTAATTTCAAGCACATTCTACACCTAATTCAAATAAATTGTTATTTTATTTATTATTCCTAGAATTGTGAAGTCTTTCTGGCAATGGTCATGAAATCATATTCATATATATTCATACTTCTCACTCTCACCTTCCACGAACAAGGCAAAAGCAAGGTATTTATTTATCTGATCTTCTCCCATTTGAACTAATCATGATTCAAAATCTATATGCAAGTTGATGGTAAACTACTCTTAATTTGGTGTTTGCTTTCAGAGTTGTTGATGGTACAAATCCAAAAGAGATAGAAATAACAACACCTTCTTTTAATTATGTAAATTTTGAGAGAGTTGAAAGGCTAATCAAAAGGTTGGTGTCTATTTCTTCCCTCATACATATATATAATTTTTGGCCTCAATAGTGCTTCCAAGAATGAATGCTCTGCTGCAACCGGCTTAAAGCGGATGCTTAATCAGGTACATGTTTGTTCCCAAAATTGTCAAGCATTGATTGTTGTTAATGTTGGTCAATGGCTTATGGAATTTCTGGCTTATTTGCTGAATGAACTGTTATAAGACTTTGCTTCAATTTTGTGCTGTTGTGTAAACTGTGAGGTTCTTAGATATATTGGCCTAGAAGATTCTATATACTTCTCACGAAACATTTCAATAGTCACAATTAAAAATATATTCTATATATCAATCATTAAATATATTCTAAAAATCATTGACTAATTGGCATTAAAGCTTCGTTAGAATTTTTGGCATTCTTTAGGAATTGAGATAAGGATTTTATTGGAAGTGGTAAATAAGGATTTTATTCTTGGCATTCTTTAGGAATTGAAAGCAATCAAGAGTGCAAGTTACGCACAAGAAGTACCAGGAAAATTTTTTCTTACTATGTAAGTATAATGATGATAATACTAATAGCAATTTAAGGAGAAAAAGAGATTATGAATAGCAATTACCTATGTAATTACTAAACTAACTTCCTATAATAAATAGGCAAGCATGTGCGTAGCTTAATTTTTGCTGCTTCAAGATCAGAAAGTTCTTGAAGAGAATCTTAACTTATCAAGTGCAGGATTTGAAAGGTAAACTATTATTATTATTATTTATACTTTTAATTCATTTACTTGTATAAGAATACAATTGAATATATACATAGAATATTCTGTAAGAAATATAAAATATATATGCACTTAATTAACTTTTTTACAACACACACACAAAACACACAGATATATATAAATACCAACTTTATATGAACTAGTTAATACAACTTGAAGTCTGATTGCTACCCTCTCTTAAGAAATATAAAGCATATATATATGCACTTAATTAACTTTTATATATATTATAATAACGTATTATTTAGGAAGCTAACAAGTTCAAATAATTCACAAATAAATACCAACTTTATATGAACTAGTTAATACAACTTGAAGTCTGATTGCTACCCTCTCTTTCCATTTATATATACAGATATGAAGTATAGCTCTTATCACTATATATAATAACCATCTTGTAGCAAATATGGAATTGAAGTGTAGTTTCTTGTAAATAAATTAAATCTATGTTATATTTTGCAAACTAATTTCAAATCAAATTGGCTAATTACAAATCAAAGCTATAGTCCATCAAACAAAATCAGGAGTGTAAGTTACGCACAAGAAGTACCAAGAAGATTTCCTCTTGTTTGATATTATTTCTTTTGGTATTTTATTCTAATGTCTTTTCCTGAAATTCTTTCAACTTTCAGTTTTTTTTTTATCTTATCTCCATTTGGCTCACATTTATGAACGAGTTAACCAGGTCTTCACTGTATATTTTGGTATTGCAGTGGGATTCTACCAGATATGTAACCTTAAAAAAATTAGGCTTCTTTCTTCTTTTGAGATGGCTTACTTCTCTATTTGGTTTGATTGAGTTATGTAATTGCTGCTTTAGATTTGTATATATGCTGCAATATTTTCATATGAACCTGACACTTTATTTTTACCATCTGCATGCAGGATAATATGAAGCTAATGGATGACATAGCTGCTCTAAAACCTACCATATTTGTTAGTGTTCCTCGGTTATGTCCAAGTTGGAAGTAGGAAGTAGGAAGTAGGTCTTCTGGAGCGAGCAACAGAGCATCGTGAAATATGGAGATTTTATGTATTAAGAGTTAATGTTAAGACATTTATAGTTAAAAAATCATGTTATGCTTGATACTTTGTATAAGAGTTATTACTTTTGATTTTCAATACTAAAAAAATCATATATTATGTTTAATACTTTGTTTGTGAGTTATATAATATTTTGTTTATGGATTATGATTTTTTGGTTATTGTGAAATTTTAATAAAAAAATCATTTGTTTAACAGGATAAAAATGAGGGTAAAAACTGCCTTTTTAAATGAAAAAAAATGTCACTATTAGGTTAAAACGGCGGTTCAAAAACGTCATTTTAACCAACTAAAAGTCACCCTGTCAAGGTAAAAACGACGGTTCAAAAATATCGTTTTAACTAACCATAACGCCACTCTGTCAAGGTAATAATGGCAGTTCAAACCGCCATTTTAACCAACGAAAACGCCACTCTGTAGGGTAATAATGACGGTTCAAACTGCCATTTTAATCCTAGAAATAACGGCGGTTTAAACCGCCATTTTAACCAACAAGAAAATGCCTTTAGTCGAAAATAATGGCGGTTTGAACCGCCGTTTTAACTTACCTAAAAACCGCCGTTTTAACCCAGGAAATTGTGGCGGTTTTCAGAAAATCGCCGTAATAACCAAAATGGCGCTCAGAATTACGTCACTTTCCAAAACCGCCATTCTCGGTAATAATAGCGGTTCAAACCGCCGTAAATACCCAAAAAAATTGCCGTTTTAACCAAATTTTTTTTTGTAGTGATAATCTAATATTGTTGGAATTTACCATTTTTTTTCTCTATTTATAAATTAATTTTTGTATTTTATAAGTTTAAGAAAAGTATTTTAT
>NC_029791.2:32831092-32835290 GCF_000816755.2 Arachis ipaensis
TAAAGTAGTTTATATAACCAAAAGAAATTATAGCGAGTAATTGTAACAAAAAAAATAATGAAAATGCCTAGTAGAAGCAACGTAAAAGTAGAAAATTTGTAGACTAGTAACTCTTGCAAAAGGTTGTTAATTATATAATTAATTATAGGGTAAAGTACGATTTTGGTCCCTAAGGTAGGCGCTGAAAATTTTTTTCGTCCCCAACCTTTTTTTCGCTACAAAATGGTTCCAAAGGTTTTAATTTGTTTTAAAGTTGTCCTTCGGACGAAAATTCCCTTCTTCCTTCTTCCCCAAAATGCAAAAACAGAAGCAGACAGAAGCAGAATGCAGTGAAACAACAACAACAATGAAACAACACCTAGAAGAAGAACACCAACAACAACAATGGATAATGAAATAAGAGCAACAACAAAAGTAAAACCAGAAGCAGAATCAAAAATAGAAACAGAAGCAGGCAAAAGCAGAATACAGAAGCAGAAAGCAGAAGCGGTGAAACAACAACACCACCTAAAAGAACAACACCACCAACAACAATGGATAATGAAATCAGAGCAACAAAAAAGAAAAACCAGAAGAAAAAACAGAAAGATTAAAGAAAAAGGGATGCGGCGGTGGTCCCTCGTCGTTCCCTTTCTTTCTTTTTTCTTTTTTATTTTATTTTATAATTCTTTTAGTTAGGGGTAAAATGGTAATAAAAATAAAAAATTTGGTAAAAAGAACGATTTTAAAACAAACTAAAACCTTCAGGACCATTTTGTAGCAAAAAAAGGCCAGAGATAAAATAAATTTTTGGCCTCTACGTTAGGGACCAAAATCGTACTTTACCCTTAATTATACAATCATGTTAGGTAACTAATTATATTTTAGCCAATATCAACTAATAATTTATTGGACCAAAATCAAGCCTACAAAACAAAGAAAAAACATTAAAAAACTATTTAAACAAACATCCTCTAAAAAAAAAATCATACTTACGCATCACACTCTCCCTCTCATTCTCTTCTTTCTCCCTCAAATAAATCAACTCACATTTTCGGTAAAAAAAAAAAAAAAAACTTCTATCACATTGTCCCTTTTACTCTGCAAGAAAAATCAGTCCTCATTGTTGTTGTCACTTACCACTTCCGCCTCTTTTATCGTCACTACCCTACGTCTTTCATCTTAGCTTCTTTCCTTCATCCGATGCCATAACTTCCAGCCTTTACCATCATTGTCATTTACCGTAGCTGTGGTCTCGTCATCATCTTCCATCATCGTTGCCTCCGTGTCTTTCATTTTTTGCTTCTCTCCTTCATTAGTTCCAAGCTTCTAGATTCTTTCTCAGATCAATGGAGGCCACCACCCAGATTATAATTGAACCTGCAACAACTTCCTCATATCATTCTTTTTCTTTTTCAATTTTCTTAATCAAATTCCACATATATGTTGCATTGTTGATTCCAAAAGATATTATAGCTAGAGTGAGATAATGTGGATCTAAGCGATGAGCACATGCACGGTGCCTTTGTAGATTTGACAACATACATATATTTGTCTTTCAATCTTAATTATTTCTGGTATTTACTCTTGTATTCTAATTTCGAATGATTTTTATAATATGCTTTGGGATGTTCTTTTCTCTACATTTTTAGGTGTTTTTTTCACATAAAGTAATGAAAATAAGAGTTAAGTACGATTTTAGTCCATGTAGTTTAGGCCGAAATTATTTTTGTCTCCAACTTTTTTTTTTACATATAAAATTGTCTCTAAGGTTCAACTTGATTTTAAAATCGCCTTTCAGACAATTATACTCTCAATAACACCATCTCCATTGCAACCCTGTTATATGTTCTTCTTCTGACTCGTACTTTCAGAAGAGAGAGAAGTAGAGACTCAGAGAGAAAAGCAGAAACCCAAAGAAAGAGAGAGAGAAGGAGAGAAAGAAGCCTTGCCCTTGCCCGCGCCTCGCCCTCGCCGTCACCCGCGCCTCGNNNTCGTCCTCGCCTCGCCTCACCGCGCTTGGCCCTCTCCTTTGCCTCGTGTTCCTTGCGTTTCCAGCATCATTGCCGCGTCTCCCTTACCCTTCTCTTCCTGCCTTTCACCATCCAAACTCACTGCCACCACCACTATGCAGCTCCACCGTCATTATTGCCATCATAGGTGGTGGTGTTCTGTTCTTGTTTCTAGATTGTTGTTGCTTTTCTTGGTTCTTTGGTTTTTGTGAGAAATTGGAGGAAGAACAAAATGTTTGTTGTTTTTGTTAATGTTTGTTTTGACGATGATGATGATGATTTTCTTTGTTTGTTGGAGTGTTGTTGTTGAATTGCTATTTTGGTTTTGATTTATTTGAAATTGTTGTTGAAAGTTGGATTTTCTTGTTGGATTCATGAAGAGATGGTAATGGGGTAGTAGTGGGTAGGGTAGTGGTGATGGTGGTGATGAGAAGAGAGAAACGGGTATTCGGCAGTAGTGGCAATGGTAATGGTGTGAAGAGTAGATGATGATGATGGTGGTAAGAAGAGAGATCATTTAAAAAATTAATCTGTCTAAAAAGACGATTTTAAAATTACGTTAAATGTTAGGGATGATTTTGTATGAAAAAAAGGGTTGGTGACGAAAAAAATTTTCAGCTTAAACCATAAAGACCAAAATCGTACTTAACCCTAAAAATAACTATTGATACATTTATTTTTCGCTTATTTTTAGATATCTTTTCTTTACATTTAATGATTTTTTGTTATTGTGTGATTTTGGATATTTTTTAATAATTTTGGAGGTTTTTTTATCGTATGATTTTGGTTTCTTTTTATATTTTTGAATGTTTCTTCTAAATATCAAAAGGTTGGTTGATATTTTAAAAAGTTAGGAGAATGAGAGTTGATTACCTATTTTTTTAACTTAAAACATTATTTAATTCAAATACACTCTATTGTTTGAATTAGCGAAAGGTTAGTTTATTACTAGATGTTTTAAAATAAATCAAATTCGGTTAGGATAGTAGTTAGTTCACTAGTTTGCTTACATAAATGTCAAAGATTCGAATTCTGACTTGTACATGCTACAATCCATTAGCCATTAACAAATCCTTAAATGAAACTTCGGTTCACGACAGATTAATATGTCGAGTTGGGATACCATCGGAAAACAAAAAAAAATAGATGTTTTAAAATAAAGGTAAAAAATCTACATAATCAACCATTTTCTAAGAAAAAATAATGTATTTATTAGGTGAGAATTCATGTGCAATTAACTTTATGTAAAGATGATAGTTGAGAGTCATTTAATAATTTGATAGGTTTGATTAAATTGTCATCTTATAACTTTCAATATCAACTTCACGAAATTAATTGTATCTAAATTTTCACCTTGTTTTATTATGAAAAATACTAGAATACCATGAAAATTGGTTGTTTTTGACTATCACTTAGCCATCAACTCAATTTATTTAGTTTAGTAATTTAAGAATATATTTTATCTTATACTTTTAAATATTAATAACTATCTCATAAACAATAAATTCTCATCTAACATTCCTCCCTTATTATTATCCATCATCAATTATGTTACATGAACCTACATAAACATCCAATATTAGCTTGTATCATGATATATATTTATTGTTCATAAAGAATTTTGATTAAATTATTATAAAAAAGTTTTATTATTTTGTCATGACTCATGACATGCTTGATTATTTTGCTGCGAAATGTAATGTTTAATTATATTAATAGGTGATTGTTTTATTAAAAAATATGTGAAACATTTAGAATTAAAATATCAAACGGTTTTTTGTGCCGAAATCTACATTCTACGTTCCGAATCCTTGCTGCACCCTGGGTTTGGAGTTGGACTTGGTGCTCACGGGTCTTGAGAGAATTTTGGTGGTAGTTTTACTGCGCCATTCGTGCTATGAAGTTAATGTTGATTACCATGGTACTAAGTTGCAATAAGAGATCAAGGGAAAATTTAGTTTCAGATGTACCACGAGTTTAAAGAAGCCCTTATGTGCGTACAGCTTAGTTCGAAATAACTATTTTTGTTTTTTTGGTGGGCATATTCTTCGTTTTGCACTTGTATTCTTTTGTTTTTTTGAGGAATCTTAGGCGTAGCAATTTTGGTATTTTGTAATTATCAATTGATTATTAATAGTGTTTTTAATGGTATGAGATTATATTTAATAATAAAAAATTATTCACTTTTATTTTAATAATTAAGTGTT
>NC_029791.2:32835599-32845024 GCF_000816755.2 Arachis ipaensis
TAATTAGAAGGAGCAAAGGTGGGGTCCATGAAGAATAAATAAAATAAATGGAAAAAATGGAAAGAAATGAAGAGTAAGACTACAGTAAGAGGGCGTAGTGTAGGATATAGGGAGATTACATTAGAAAGAGAAATTTAGAATGGGAGTGTGGATAAAACGTGTTCTCCAACAGCCAATGAGAATAAAGAGAAATCACACCAATCCCCTGAAATCCATCCAAACACCTTCCATTCCGCCACATCTATTGCACCATTTCCACACAACAACGAACCAAAACCAAAACGGTCAACACACCACCACAACTAAACTACCTAACCTACCATTACTCCATAATTTTTTATTTTCACGCATTTCCGGTCACCACGATGGCTGTTTCGACGAGCTTTTCGGGGGCTAAGTTGGAGGCTTTGTTCCTCAAATGTTGTTCCTCTTCCTCTGCCAATGCTGCTTATTCTTTGTGTGTGCCTTCCAAAACCGCCGCCAAGGCCACCAGAACGACGCCGTTTCGGAGAGGCCTGGTTCGTTGTGACGCTTCGGCTTCTCCTGATGTTATTCTTGACAATGCTGCTGCCGTCTCTGCTCTTCAGCAACTTAAGACTTATGCCGCCGATAGTCAGTTTTCCTTCCTTCATTTCTATTTTTTCCGATTATCTGATTTTATTGCTTACATAATGGAAAATTTAATTGCGTTGTTTCTTTGTTCTCTTCTGTATTCATAATTCAAGTGTGTGCGTGAAGTCTCACTTGGATGTGGTATTACATGACTCTGCAGGCGCTCATAGCTCAGTGTGAATTTATTATTTTGTTTCTTTTCCTATCGGTTCACACTGATGAATCAAGTGTGATGATAATCCACACTCAAGAGATTTGATTGTGTTTGAATGAAATCAGCATCAACATTAATTTGATTGAAAAACTAAGATTACGACTATGACTCACTCACCTTTAATTGATTAACTTTGCTGTCAAATTAATGAAATTATTGAAGTTTATCAACTATGGCAGGGTATACGAAGGAAAAGAGCAGCATCGTGGTGATTGGACTCAGCGTGCATACTACACCTGTGGAAATGCGTGAAAAGCTTGCCATTCCAGAAGCAGAATGGCCCAGAGCCATTGGAGAGCTTTGCGGCCTCAATCATATTGAAGAAGCAGCTGTTCTCAGCACCTGTAACCGAATGGAGATATATGTTGTTGCTCTCTCTCAGCATCGCGGTGTAAAAGAAGTCACCGAGTGGATGTCAAGAGTAATGTCTAATGTCGATTCATTTTTCGTCAGAGATTCCATGTGTTGTCATATTGGTCCTTCAAAAGTTTTGCCATATTTATTCTTTTTGTAAGAAATAGATTAATCACATCAAAGGATGAATTTGATAATTGTTTTATGAGATAAGGTCCAATTTGGTCTTTCAAATTTCCATCCTACATCAAAGCAGTTTCTGACCTTTGAAAATGACCAAATTAGTCCCTTAGTTTATAAATACTGAATCTCCTTCATCTCTAAGTTAACTGTCCTCAACACAATGATGATATAGAATTTTTAAGTGTCGGTGTGGCATCCTCAACATTCAAGTGACATGACTAAATTTCTATATGATGAATTAGGCATCTTAGATTAGTTAATTGGATTCATTTTAGTCTCTACACCAATATAAAAATAAAAATAAAACTAATTAACTAAAATGAGTCCAATTAATCAACTTACAACACCTATTTGATTATACTGAAGTCTTAGCCATGTCACCTTATTGTTAGGTTGTTATGATGCCACACTGATACTTTAACGCTCTATGTCAGCACTGTGCTAACGGCAGTTGAAGTTGAACTAGGTACACAGGCGATTCACGATTTGTTTCAGGGACCAATTCGGTTATTTTCAAAAGTTAGGCACCGTTTTGATGGGTGCTGAAAATTTTGGGACCAAATTAAGCATTACCTCATCATTATATATATATATTTTTGTTTATGAGAGCTTGAAAATCCCTTTGAACAACAAATATAGTGATGCACGAATTCTTGGAGGACCAAGTATAGGGAGTTTAGAATTTCTTTTTCGCTCAAAAACTAATAAATGCATATTGCACAATCCTGATCCTGTTTGCAGACTAGTGGAATCCCTGTTTCAGAACTTTGCCAGCATCGATTTTTGTTGTATAACAAAGATGCCACACAGCATCTTTTCGAAGTCTCAGCTGGTCTTGACTCTCTTGTGCTGGGAGAAGGCCAAATCCTTGCCCAGGTTAAGCAAGTTGTCAAAGTTGGACAAGGAGTCAATGGCTTTGGGAGGAACATCAGCGGCCTATTCAAGCATGCGATTACTGTCGGGAAAAGGGTTAGAGCCGAGACTAATATTGCTGCAGGAGCTGTTTCTGTTAGCTCAGCTGCCGTTGAATTGGCCTTGATGAAGCTACCTGAAACTTCACATGGTAATGCTAAGATGTTGGTTATTGGAGCTGGAAAGATGGGGAAGCTTGTGATCAAACATTTGGTTGCAAAGGGTTGCACAAAGATGGTGGTTGTCAATAGAAGTGAGGAGAGAGTTGCTGAAATCCGTGAAGAGCTAAAGGATGTTGAGATAATCTACAAACCCCTCTCAGAAATGCTTGCTTGTGTAGGTGAAGCAGATGTAGTTTTCACCGGTACAGCCTCAGAAAACCCATTGTTCTTGAAAGATGATGTTAAAGACCTTCCTTCTGTGAGTCAAGACATTGGAGGCCATCGCCTCTTTATTGATATCTCAGTTCCTCGGAACGTGGGTTCATGTGTCTCAGATATCGAGTCTGTGCGAGTTTACAATGTTGATGACCTTAAAGAGGTTGTAGCTGCAAATAAAGAGGATCGGCTGAGAAAAGCAATGGAAGCTCAGGCAATCATTGGTGAAGAATCACAACAATTCGAAGCTTGGAGGGACTCGCTTGAAACCGTTCCTACCATAAAAAAATTGAGGGCTTATGCTGAAAGAATCAGGGCTGCTGAGCTTGAGAAATGCTTAGGTAAGATGGGTGATGATATCTCGAAGAAGACACGGCGTGCCGTGGATGATCTTAGCCGTGGCATAGTCAATAAGTTGCTTCATGGTCCAATGCAGCACCTGAGGTGCGACGGCAGTGATAGCCGGACCCTGACCGAGACCCTCGAGAACATGCATGCTTTGAATAGAATGTTTAGCCTTGAGACTGAAATATCAGTGTTGGAGCAGAAGATTCGAGCCAAGGTTGAACAAAACCATAGTGACAACTAAACTCCAACTTCATTGATTACACTCATTTATTTCATCAATTCCAAAAAGCAAAAGGAAAATTGAAAACATCCACACCCCTGTTTAGGATTGTTTTTGTAACTTATAAGTTTCTGGTTGAAACAATGTAAGTCTCCATGAGGGAACTTCAACTTCTTCCTGAACCTCATAGTACATAGCCGTTCGGCTTTGTAGTTTGTAGTATACATAATAGAGTGAACTATGGCGATCTTTGTATTTATCACAAACGATGTATGCCTAAGATTTGTTCCCTTTATTGGGAATAATGACTTGTTAATACTACTAAGTAGAGAATGGTTTTTCTTGTCATTCTTTATGCTCTATTTTTTTAGCGTGAGTTAGATTGTAGATAAAAAACCTTTGAGCTGAACACTGAAAAAAGGGTCCAAGGCACAAGGAATTTAGATTTTCCAAAGTGAGTTAGTAAAGAAACGAAGTGAGTGGTTAATCACTATTGAATTTGTAACTTTCATGATATGTTTATCTCATTATTTTAATTTAAGAATCATTAACTCTTTATTTTATTATTTTATCAACTTTCTCACTTTAAAAGATTTGGATCCAGCCATAAGAATTTCATAATGTGGAGTCTAGGGAGGGTATAAAATAAATCTAGTTAGATGTGCTTCTGTTATCTTTTAATGAGTTCTACTTCAATCTTGAATTAAGGAGTTGAGCTTTATTATTAACTATCTAGATCTTGCATAGTAGTTCGTAAAATGATGTCTGTTTAGAATGAAGAGGAACTTAATATGGAGAGAAGACGAGCATAGTTTGTTTTTGTCCACTAATACAGTATCAGCGGTGATCCCATTGACACATTGTCATGTGCGAAGTGATTGCATAATCTAGTTTCCTATGTGGACTTCTGAGTTATACTTTGAGGTTTTAGGGCTTTTTTTTTTCAAGTATAAACAACAAACAATACATAAATTCATGATTTTGGTATCAATATATCTAAAGTGAAACAAAAAAGGACACTACATCCTTGCTAGTCATCTTGTATGAAGATTTTATGAGCCTTAACTATAAGATCAACAGCTAGAATTTGGTCTTTATGATATTGAAGAGAAAAAAAATCTCACCGGATTTATCAAATATTTTTGTTTGATTATATATCTTTGGATTTTTAAATGATGGTAAAATATATTTTTTGTCTCTAAAATTTATTAAAAATTTTAAAAATACTCTTAAGTTTTAATTTGTTTTAATTTCGTTTCAAAATTTTTTAATTTACATCAATTCTACTCTTTTAATTAACAGTGTTTAAATCATTAACAAATATTAGTAATGTGACAAATGATGTGAGAAGGAAAGTGAAATCTCCAAACATACTTATTTGAGTAACCATTTGTCTTCCCTTTTTTAAATGATTTCTCTTATTTCTTCTCTTTAGCGACGAAGACAAACAAAAGCTAGAGAACAGAGTCACACAAACAGACTTGGAGGGGGAGGAGAATGTCGCACCATTCTCTTCAATCTTCCGCGGTGACGTTGCAAAATCACCAATCACCAATTTGATAATTCCTTTTCCAAATCACCAATCATCCATGTATCTTGCCTTACTATTAATATATCATCTACACATATCAGTACGATGAAGAACTTATCACCTATAGATATTTTGATATATACATAATGATCTGTATTCGTTCTGGTGTATCTATGACTCACCATAACAGAATCAAACTTTTTGTACCATTATCTAAAAAGCTGCTTTAAATCATACAAACTCTTCTTCAATATGTAGATCATATTTTCATTTCTAAGTCCTACAAATCTTTTTGGTTGTTTTGTGTAGATTTCTTTCTCCAAACCTCCATGGAGAAATGTAGTCGTCAAATCTAACTAACTGCTCAAGCTCCAAATCTAAGCAAGCTGTCAATATGAGAATCACCCGAATAGAACTCATTGACAATAGAAAAAAAAAATCTCATCAAAATCTATTCTTGACTTTTGTTCAAAGGTTCTAACAACTAAGCACGAACTTGTACTTTACTAGCTTGTTGCCATCTGTCTTGAGTTTGAACACCTATTTGTTCTTTAGAGCCTTCTTATTTTTAGGAAGTTCAACCAACTTATAGGTGTTTTTTTTATTTTATAGGAAATTTCTTCTTTTCATCAAATAAAATGAAAATCAACTAACCGTTATGGCTCATGTGTTTCTTCAAGTATTAAACTAAGCATTTTTTTGTCAAAACTTCTTGTTTCTCTTTTACTCTATAAGTCCCAACCAGTTTTAATTAAAGTACCACACAATTTATTATAATTTTTTATTATCAATGGTGTGGATTAAACCTGTATACATTTTTCATACATCAACCATTAATTGTATCCAACGATCAAGTTACACTTTTTTATATGGTAAATTATACAGTAAATATTCAAATATGTATAGAAATACAAAGATTCCATTAAATGCAATGTAATTGCAACACAGGGAGGGGTAGAATTAGGCAATTTCGTAGAGATCCGAGGGTTTGGAATCGAGAAGAGTACTGTAGGTTGAAAAATGAATCGTTCTCTATCTTTGTAGATCATCTTCCTGAAGACATATCAAAGAGGGAGCTGTACCACTTGTTCAACTGGACTGGCCGAATAAATAATATTTATCTCTCACGAAAACAAAAAAATGGTAATATGTACATTTTTGCGTTCATTCGGTATACAACGAAGGGTGGAGCCACAAAAGCTATTGCGGAGATGAATAGAACGAGGTTACGAGGAAAGGTTGTTTCAATAGGAGAAGCGAGGTATAGACGAACAAATGAAGTGGAGAATGTTAAGAGGCATCAAGTGGAGGGCGATGGCCGAAAAATTGCTCATCATCAATCTCAACATGAGGAGGGTCTAAAGGTTTCAGGGAAGAGTATCGAAGAGCGTAGGAGACAGGCAGAAGCAGGAAAAAAAGAAGATCCACATGGCAACAGGTGGACGAAGAAGATGGAGGTTCCTGTGGCAAAGGAGAATCTTGAATGGCTACAGAGGAGTCTAATATGCGGAACTACGAAGGCTATTGACTATAGATCCTTGAAGACTATAATTGGAAAGAACTTTCCTCAGGTTGTACAAGTACGAGAACTTGGAGCCTACAAAGCACTCATGACCTTTGACAGCATTTTGAGTGTAGAAAAAGCCTACACGTTCAAAATGAATAACTTGCTGCAACTTTTTCATAACGTCTGGAGATGGGATGAGGAGGAGCGTAGTGAAACTCGAAGGGTATGGTTAGAGTGCTTTGGGGTCCCTCTGCACACGTGGTCAGCAGAGACGTTCAAGATAATAGGAAGCCATTGGGGAGAAGTTATTGGCTGCGACGAAGCTACGGAATAATGCCTGTCGTTCAGTGTGGGACGAGTACAAATCGATACTTGTATTATGGACACAATTAAAGAGTGGATTCACATCACAATTGGAACTAGTGGATTCGACGTCCTAGTTAAAGAGGTGGGACAGGAGAGTTACGGTCGGGAATGTAAGCTTCGAGAGGTAGACAATTCTTGTCCCCTAAAATCATGCGAGAATTTGGTTGCTAGCAGTTCGAGCACCATAGTGCCGGTGGCAAGCAGGGATCCGGTGGTTGAGCTGATGACAGCGGTGCCAAGGAAAGAAGAAGTAGACGAGGGTAGAGTAGTAATTTTTGAGAACATATTGAATGAATGGAGTTATTGCAATTCAATTCAATTTCAAAAATTAAAAGAAACGGATGATCCTAATTTAGAAGGAAGTGCTGATTTGAGGGGATATAATGATTTGCTAATAAATGATGCTGAATCCGAAAATACTATTACTTGGGATTACAGCATTGATGGGCTGAAGAAAGGTAACTATTGGAGGAAAACAAGACAGCAAAAAAAGCTTGTTGGCTGGCCCAATAGAGTGTTTTGTGCAAATTGTGCAAATGGAGGTAGATTGAGCCCAACTAGCTTAAACAGAAGCCCGTTGCATACTGAAGATGCTGGACGTGGTGGGCTGGTGCTGGTGGATGCGGATCGGGTCACTCCAAGTCGGGTTGAGCTCTCACCCACTCCCGGGCTTTGCGACGCTGCACAGAATCAGGTGGATCAGGCGAATCAAATCCGGGACAAATGCCTGATTCGGTCGGTAACGGAGAGCTCAGAACCGTGGAACAGCGATGGGATCGTGGAGGCGAGTATGATTGCGGGCCTGCGATGGTGAAGGTTGCGCTTGAGCTTTGCCCGATGAAAACCACCCTCATGGAGTGCACGACGGATGAGGCGAGCCGACTAGTGATGCCGATAGTGAGGTTTCAATCTCCAAGGGATGGTGGGCCAGGGGAGAAAGCCGTGGACAAACCTGTAGTGACCCAGATAGATACTAGTCGTATTACGGACCTTCAACAAAGCATTGTCAAGAATGGAAGAGACGCCATGGGTGACTGTATAATAGTCGGTGGTACGGGACTTGATGGATGCAGTACTGGGCCCGGGGGTGTGGTGGATACTGACGTCGAAAAACAGGGAAACAGTAAAATAAAAGATTTGGAACGGGAGGAGCAGATGCTTGAAAATAGGAAGACGTGAGAATTGGCGGTTGAATCAGGAGCAGTGCAGTACAACGACGAAGATGACATCATGGCCATTCTTCAATAACAGAACGAAGCACTAGCTCAAAAAAGGAGGTTGGCAAAGCAGAAAGAGAAGGCACGAAGATGCAGACCCAAAAAACTGAAAAAGGTGTGTAATAATGTTTTAAAATGATTTTTAGCACTTGGAATGTTAGGGGGTTGCGGGGTGTTGGAAAGTCGAGTATGGTGAAAGAATTAAAAAAGAAACAAAAACTGAATTTGTTAGGTTTGGTTGAAACTAAGATGCAAATTGTGACTAAGTTTGATATAGCTAATATTTGGGGGAGTGATGCTGTGGGATGGGAGTTTGTAGGGTCGGAAGGCTCATCCGGAGGTCTATTATTAATGTGGGATGAATTGTTGTTTAAAATGAATAACTATTATAAAGGGGAGAGATGGTTATGTATTGAAGGAGTCCTATCAAAAAATGAATTCAATTGTGCTTTCTGTTTAGTATATGGTGCTCATACTAGAGTAGACAAACTGGCTGTGTGGGAGGAACTGAGCTTTTTAGCCGGGTTATGTCAAGTCCCGATATACTACATGAGAGATTTTAATGAGGTTATACAGATTGAAGAGAGGAAAGATCAGAACAGATTAACAGCGTCTGCAGAAGATTTTAAGACTTGGGTCCAAGATATGCAATTAGTGGAACATATTCACCACTTGTTTTTTGGTTGTGAGTTTACCTGGCAGGTGTGGTGTGAATGGATATCTGAATTTGGGAGGTTGTGGTCTGTTCCGGGTTCACTAAAAGAGCACTTTGAGAGTTGGACGGGTGTCATTAGCAAGAAAGAGGAGCGCAACAAGTGGCTCATATGTTTTTTTGCAGTCATATGGAATGTTTGGCTTGAGAGAAATGGACAGATATTTAACAACAAGGAAGCAGGTGTTCAAGAGGTGTTTCACAAATCTTTGACTAATTATAGAGAGTAGCGTAGTGTGGATCCCTTCTGTTGTTGATGGCAATGCCGAATATAACAACAGGGATTCTGTCCAGATTGTTTGTTGCTTTGTTATCTGAGTTCTTTGTCTGTCGTTCCACATTACTGTGTTGAGCTCATTTATTCAATGTGTGTGTGTGTGTGTGTGTGTGAGACGTGGTTTGAGATGAGTTCTGTGTGTGTGTGTGTGACGTGGTTTGAGATGAGTTCTGTAACGTGATAGAACAATGATAAGATTTTTTGGTGACTAGAACAATGATAAGATGAGTATGCAGAGAATGGGCTAAGTAGAAAAAGTATCTAATAAAATATTGGAAACATCACCGGAGAGTACCGGTGCACCAGTTGTTTTAACCGTTGATTTTAATTAATATATATTATATATATTTTTTATAATTTAGATCAACGGTGAAAACAACTGGAGCATCGATACTCCCGGTGCACTTGAAATGTTTCCTAAAATATTAGTAGACGGTCTCATAAAAGTTTACTAGTTGACATACATGTCTTTTTGAACAGGAAGATATAACTTTCGCAAAATAATTAAAACATTGTTGGAAAAAAAATACAATAAACAAATTTATATTAAATAATTATATATAATAATAAATAATTTAAATTTTATTTAATTGGA
>NC_029791.2:32845049-32888130 GCF_000816755.2 Arachis ipaensis
TCCATTTTTTATATTTTTATATTGATTTTAATAAATATTTAATTAAAACTTAAATTAAAACTACATAATATATGTTAATAAGTTAATGTATATAAAAACTTATTGATAAGTACGTTAATTATATTTTTATTAATGAAAAATGCATTATAATATATTAACTTACGTGTACATTTGATAAAACGTGAGTATATATAATTTTAATTTAATTAATAAATTATACTATATATAGGTTAATTTATTTTAAATTTAATAAATAATAATATATATTAATAAAGTCCCACACCGAAAATGTCGTGAATTCTTCAGTTTCCTCCTTAGAATTTTTTCTGAGACTCTCAGCAGCTCTAAAAGCTCTAACTTGCTGTTGGCGCTAACAGTCCTTTCAATCTCAGGATCAAAATAAAAAGAGGTTCCATGTCTCTATTCTTACTCATAAACAAACAAAAAATAAGAAAAAGTGAGAAGAAGAGAATTTCCAGTGAGATAAACTGAGTAAAAGAAATAAAATAAGGTAAACTAAAACAGAAAATATAAATTTTCAAAAATTAAAGATAAATTTTAAATAAAATTTTGAAAATTATGAGAGAAAAAACAAGAAAATACAATGAATAAAACAAAGAAAAAACTACAAAACAATTTTCGAAAATTAAAGGGAAAAAATTAAACAAATTAAAGCAAAGAATGTCTAATCTAGGTAATCAAACAATAGGTAGTTGTCAATCACAGTTAACCCCTGGTAACGACGTCAAAAACTTGATGCAGAGTTTTGAATAACACAAACTAACTGGCAAGTGCACCGAGTCGTACCAAGTAATACCTTGGGTGAGTGAAGATCGATCCCACGAGGATTAATAGATCAAGCAACAATGATTGAGTGATTAAACTAGTCAGACAAGCAAAAAGAAATGGTTTGGTTCAAATTTGCAATAAATAGTAATCCAGAGAATTTAAGAAAGCAAACAGTGAATGAGTTGTGAGAATTATATGAGAAAACAGTTAAGGCTTTGGAGATGTTTCCTTTTTCGGATTAACAATTCTTACCCATTACTTTAATCATGCAAGATTCAATTCATGGTTAACTTTAATTGATTAAACTCTAATTCGTTAGTAATTTAATCTCCTCTAACCTAATCAACTGTCAATTCCTTGGTCACTTAATTTAGATTAAAGGTTTAAGTCCAATTCTAGTTTATTAGCCACAAAACTCTAAGTACCCAAAGATAAGATGATTATATGTCATGTATCACGTTAAGTCCGAGTAATTAGAGAATTATGAGGAGTTAGTTTCAAGCTATTATTCAACTGATTTTACTTTTTCAAGATTCAACAAGAATTCAATTAGAAAAAGAGTTATCTTCCAATATATTCTAATTCCTAGGATGAAGAACGAAATCAATCCTTGAATTTAAATCAATGTATTAATTAAAAGTAGAATGACAATAGTATTAATCCATCAAAATAAACAAATCTCCTAACCTTAACAGAGGAGGTTTAGTTGCTTATGGCTAAAAAAAACTAGAGTTGTAAAAAGTCTCAAAGTACCGAATGAGGAAAAAGAAGCGAAGAGAGGGCGAAGGGCTGAATCTTTCTCCTTTCATATCTAATCGTAATTGATTTGAAAATAAAATAAAATAAAGTTACAAACCCGAAAAGATTTTGTTTTATTTTAATTAAATAATAAAAACTAAAGCTAACAAAGCCTTCCTTGAACATCTGAAAAACGCGTTACTGGTGCTAAACGCCAGGCTCGGCGTTTAGCGCCGCTTGAACAGAGACAATTTTTGGACTCACTGGCCTCCTGGTGCTAAACTCCAGGTAGCGGCGTTTAGCGCCATTAGCGCACATTCTGGGCACGTATTACGAAGCTCCTGGCGTTAAACATCAGGTCATGATGTTTGGTGCGAGGTGATAGAATTCAAATTTTTTCATTTTCTTCTGTAAGAACTCTGTCAACTCGCCCGAACCTTACCTGAAATCATCTAAACAACAGTGCAAATCAAAGCAGCATCCAAATTAGTCTAAAACACCAAAATCTAATAAAAACTCAATAAATCTATGTCTAAATTACTAAGAAAATATAGAAAAGATGCTCACACATCACATCTGAGGTTTTCACAATCTTGATGGGTAATGCATTAAATGAAAAACAAATTTCTGGAATTAAATTAGCATCTAATGCATCAACCATAACACATTTATTGTTCGTTGATGATTGCATCATTTTTTTAGGAGAAAAAGAGGAGGAAATTTATCAATTGATTCAAATTCTTAACCTATACACCTTGGCTTCTGGTTAAATGATCAACCTGAAAAAATATGGAATAACCTTTGACAACCAAATTCCAATCCAAACTAGAGTCAAATAGAAGAAATTCTGAACATTCCTTCTTGGGACAACATGGATAAATATTTAGGGCTCTCAGCACAATGGGGAAGAGAAAAAAACAAGTCCTTAGAATAGATCATGGAGAAAGTGGAAGAAAAATTGAAGGGTGGAAGGAGAGCCTTCTAAACTAAGTCGGAAAGGAGGTCTGATCAAAGCAGTCATACAAGCGATACCAATCTATGCCATGAACAACCTTAGATTTCCCAAATTTTTATGTAATAAATTGAATGCTAAAGTGGTGAAATTCTGGTGAAGGAACCAAAGAAAAGAAAGAGGAGTGTGAACAAACTGATTTTTGCTAGTAGAGAAATTCACAAAATTAATCGCGTTGTAAGTATAGTTTCTAAACTAACAGAAAATCATTTCGTACAAAAATTTGGTTGTCACAAGTAACAAAACCCAATAAAATTTATAACCGAAGTATTTAAACCTCGGGTCGTCTTCTCAAGGAATTGCAGGGAGGTATGATTTATTATTGGTTATGAAAAATGTAGAATTTTAGGTTTTTGCAATAGGGAACAAATAATTTAAATGACAGAAAAAATAAATTAATAATTATAAAGAAAACTCTTGGCAAGGTACGAGAACTGGAAATACTATCCTAGTTATCCTTATCAGATGTGATGAGAATTGGATTCTGCTCCCACTTAGTTAACCCTTACTAAATAAAGGTAAGTCAAGTGGATTAATTAATTTGATTTCTTAGTCCTAGTCAACTCCTATAGAAAGATTAGCTTTAGAGGGGTCCAAATCAATCAGCAATCCTAATTTCTAATCAACTATTGAGTTTGATAACTCAAGCGTTACTAACTACTTAACCAAAGCCAAAAGAAGAAAATAAATCATAAATTAAATTGAAAGCATCAAAAGAGATAGAATAAAACAATCATTAATATGAAATACCTCAAATAATATTAAATAGAGAAATCAATTCTAACATAGGAAAGTTCATAAATCAAATTGAAAAGATAAATAACAATTAAGGTAATAGAATAAATAAAACTAGAAAGTAAATTAAAGGAACCTTGAACCTGTGATTGAAGAAATAACCATAAAATAAGAGGAATCCTAATTCCTAAAACCTAAGAGAGAGGAGAGAGCCTCTCTCTCTCTAAAAACTACATCTAAATCCTAAAATTATGTATTATGAATGTTGTATGTGTCCTCTTAATTGTTCTCTTTGATTCCCCTATTCTCTGGCTTATATTCTGTGTTTCTGGCTTGGATTTGGACTGATAAAGGGTCCAGAAATCGCTGAGGACGTTTTCTGCAGATTCCTGTATGTGGCGTCCACCACGCGGTGCGTGTGGGTCACGCGTTTGCGTGTTTGGAGTTTTTCCTGGTCACGCGTACGCGTCAGTCACGCGTACGCGTCTTTTACGTTCTGCTCAAGGCACGCGTCCGCGTCGCTGCCATTTTGCACTAGGCATGCGTTCGCGTCGTCCATGCATTCGCGTCGCTGCCTTTTCTTCAAAACTCCATTTTTATGCTTTCCTTCCATTTTTGTATGTTTCTTTTTCGTCCTCTAAGCCATTCCTGTCCTATGAAGCTTGAAAATACTTAACACACAGATCACAGCATCGAATGGTAATAAAGGATAATTAAAATTAATATTTTTAAAGCATAGGAAACATGTTTTCACATATATCATAAAATAAGGAAGGAATAGTAAAACCATGCAATTCATATGAATAAGTGGGTGAAGAATTGATAAAAACACTCAATTTGAGCACAAAATACATCATAAAATAGGGGTTTATCAACCTTCCCACACTTAAACAATAGCATGTCCTCATGCTAAATCCAAGAGAAAAGAGTAAAGGTAGAATGGTGGAATCTTATACAATGCAACCTATTCTAAATGCAAGCTACCTAAATGAATCATGAAATTCTAATTACTATCCACCTATTTATATAGAGCTTACATGTGGTTAATTTGATTCATAATTTCAAGGAATCACATATGCATAGCCAAGCCTAAGTCATGTTAAAGCACTTTCACAATTGAGTTGAGTTTAAAGGAATTCATAAACTTGCAAGACAATTAAATAATTAAATTTAGATTTATGGAGATGAGCTATTGAACCCTCACTGGATTTTTTTGTGTTTACTCTCTAATTACTCAGTGTTTGGGGTTAATCACTCTATTCTTTTCTATTCATGCTTTCTAAAACTTTGTTCTTCATCTAACCAATCAACAAATATATAATGTATACATACAAACATCATGAGGTCTTTTTGAAGGTTGTAATGGGGGCAAGGTAAAGGTGAGGATGTATATAAGGCTAAGTGAGCTATAAGTTGAATCCCTGATTAGTCTAAGATCTCACCTAACATATACATTCTCTATAAAAATTTAAAATTATCCTGGTCTTCCCAATTTTTTTTCACTTTTGTGTCACATACTCATGCACCAATTTTATTTTTGATTTTACCTTCATGTGCATTGATTTCTTTACTAAACTCATTAATGGGGTAATTTTGTCCTCTTATTTATTTATTTAATTAAAAAGGATTTTTTTTAAATCCAAACACAACATATATCAATGCACATGATATTTTAATTTAAATTGGTTTCACATGAGCATGCTCCCAATTTTCTGATTATTCTTATTAATTTAATCCTTTCCTATCAACTCATGTTCCCACGTTTTCCCATACTTAGTGGATACATAATCTCTATCTTAAGCTAACCAAGGATTCAACTTGGAATTTTTAATTTATTTTTCTGCTTAAAGCTAGTGATGTGGTTATAGAACAAAAAAGGGGATTAAAAGGCTTAAGGGGACTAACAAGGGTGATATAGGAGGTAGGCTTATTTGGGATAAGTGAGCAAAATAAGCAATGGACTCAATCATATGTGGGTATGTATCTACATTCTATATTGGACATATATATTGAAACAAAGTAAAGATTATAAGCATAGAAAAGAATGGCGAAACACACAGGACTGAAATTTATGGTTAAATGTAACCATACAATTAAGCTAAAAAACTCACGGGTTGTGTGCTCTTTGGCTCAAAAACCATATATCAGTTATGTATGTCATGCAAGTAGAAATCAAGAAGTTACATTCAACTCAATGTGAATCTCTGAATGGCTGTTTATAAAATAAGTATTTTCCTTGAAAATTGTTGTCAATTAATCAACATTTATTGCTATATATATATATATATAGTGTGTGTGTGGATTGTTATGATTCTGTTAAACTAAAGTTTCTAGTTTACTCTTTTTATTTTCAATTAAATCAATTCAACATACGCTAAAAGGGTAAACTAAACTAATTAATCCATATATTCTATATCACAACTAATAAACTAAAAGTGCAATCTAAACTAAATATCTAAGATTTATATATATAAACCAAAGTGAAAAATGCAGAAATAAAGTAAAAATACAGCAAAAGAAAAATGTGTAAGTACTGAAAGATAAATAAGATAAGATAAAATAAAAATAAAAAATAAAAATACATAAAATAAGCAAAATAGGATAAAAGAGAGTCTAAAAAGTGGTTCACCAAGATAAAGTTCGCCAGAGATGGCGACCTCCCCACACTTAATTAATAGCATCGTCCTCGATGCTCTATCAAACTGTGTGTGAAGAAGTGGCATCTCCGGAAGGATGTGCTGCTGGTGTCTCGGTGGTGGGCTGAGGGTCTGCAGTTTCTATGAGTGTCGGAGGGTCTGCCTGCTGAAGCGGAGGCTCTGTCTGTAGAGGGATCTCTGGATCAGTTGGCTGTATCTGATGGGGCTCCTCATGATGTGGGGCAGCCTGCTCAGGTCCTGCCTGCTCAGCCTCTGTACGTGCCTCCTCCTCGTGATCGTCCGCCTCCGCATCAGATGGCTCAGAAGGGGTGTCAGGCTCGGAGGGGATGTTGTGGTGGCCAGATCGGATCATCAACTTTAAGTGCTCATAGCGTCGCTTGTTGCGACGCTCAGATCTCTCATATCGCCGCTGGTTGCGGCGCTCCATCTGGTCCAACCGGTCAAATAGGCGATGCACGAGGTGGTAGATGGGCTCTGAAGCTGGTGAGGGTGCAGTAGTGGTAGCTGGGGCAGTAGGTGCTGAAGGGGCAGTAGAAGATGTGGCGGCCTTAGCAGAGTCAGTGAGAAAAGAAGGTCGGTAGCGCAAGGCCTGAAACTTCCTGCTGTGAGGGATGATCTTCTTGCAGTCGGCGGCGGTTGGCTTCTCATCTGTTAGATCCCAGGGCACCTCAGCTCGGCGGCCCAACTGAGTAATCAAATATGGAAAAGGGAGGGTGCCTCTAACATGGACTCTGGCCATGTAATACCTGATAAAGCGGGAGAGATATAAGTCCTTTCCCTCCATCACACACTAGATGAGGGTGATCATGGCAGCTAGCACCTCCGTCTCATGAGTGCTCGGCATCACGTAATTACTCAAAATCTGCTGCCAAAGCCGAGCCTCATCATTCAGGTAGATAATCTTTATTCCTTTTGGGGCCACTGTGGATTTGCTCATGACCCAGGGGACAGTAGGATCAAGAGCTATAGTCCTCTTGACTGCGTTCCAGTCAAATCTCATGAATCTCATATCCTCCTCAGCCTTTTGGTAATCGTCTGGCTGATCTGACTTAGGCTGAAGTTGGAGGATTTCTTCAATGGCTTCCTCAGTAATCAGAATTTTCTTTTCTCTAAGCTGTACTGCATCTAGGGACGTTTTGAAGTAGTTACAGTAGAATTCTCTGACCCAGGATGAGTTGACTTCAGTCAAGTTTCTTTCCAAGAACAACCAGCCTCTCTGTTTAATTTGTTTTGAAGTGTATTGTTTGAGTTCTTCTGAAATTTTGAGGGTCCTTTCCAGGTATAGGTTCCTGGAAGTGGCAAAAACTGGATACTTTAGCTCACAGTATCTGTTGGTAAACTTTACTGGGTCTGTGGCAGGCAGTAGCTGATCAGCCTTTTCCTGCGGGATAAAGTTCTTCTCTCGCCAGGAATCGTCATGGAGGATATCCAAAATAGAGGTAGAGGATTTTCCTCTTTTCCTTTTGCCTGTGGTTGCTTTACCCTTTCCTTTACTTTTAGGGTCAAACATCCTAAAAAGCAGAAATTTCAGGATACAGTTTAAGAACTAAAGCAGGAAAACAGGTAAATAAATAGGAATATATCAATAGAAGCATAGAGGGGCAAAAGAGGAATAAAGTGGCAATATAAGCATGAATTGAGTTAAATTGATGTGAAATTTTGGATTGTAGGCAAGTTAAAAGTTGGAGAAGAAAAATCACAATCTAAAATCTTTGATGTGCAGAATTGTTTGTTAATTAGGAACAACACTAAACATGCATTGAAGTGGTTTGAAAGTGGTTAGTTGAAAACAAAAAAGTTAGAACGTTAAAGTAGTTAAGAGTTAAAATGAAGTTAAAGTGAGTGGCAAGGGGTTGTGGTTTCCAAGTAACTAAAATTGCACAAAATTGACTAACAAGTAACTCATATTCAAGTAAGAATTGCAGATTATTGATGATTAGTTATAGAAAATAATTGCAAAATTAAAGTGAAATCATCAATAATTTGATTTAATCAAATAAGAGAATCGGAAAGAATAAGAAAGCTAGCACGTGCATTCATGAATTGCTTTGGTTGAAACCAATTAGTGCAAACTTAAAATTTCCAAAACTATTTCATGAATGGGAATTGATTGAAACATTTTGCTGAAAAAAAATTGGGCAGCATTTCGTCTAAAAATTGGACATTCCTGGGTAATAAACAACAGCCAAAACAGTTCATATGATAATAAAATAGTGTAGGAAAGAGTAACAAATAGTAATTCACATGAATTCAAAATAAACAAACTCAATCTGCATCAAAGAATAGTAAAGAGCAGCATATGAACAGCATTATCATCACAGCAAATTCAAATTGCGAAACAGATTAAACAATTAACAAGAACGGCGCAATTATCAGGCCTAAATCCACTAACCATATCCTAGCTACCTAACCACCTAGAATCCACTACGATCATGCATCTCTAACTATCCTAATTTGAACATAATCTGAAAAAAATGCAACTAACTAATGGAAAGAGGAACCGCTGTTTGGCAGAACCTGGTGTGCAGAGGAACAAGAATTTGGGCTCAGGGAGATGGTGGTGGTGGTCGACCAGAGGTTTAGAGAGGTGGCGGCGGTGCTGGGGCAGATCGGGGACGGGGCTGGGGTCGAGAAGGGAGGATGGTGGTGGGGGAGGAAGAGGGGGAGAAGAAGAGTCGGCGATGGTGGTGGTATGGTGGTTGGGGAGTGGATAAGAGAGAGTGCAGAGGGGGATTGGGGGGAAGTGACGCAAAATGGGTTGGGGTTTTGCGTGGGTGGTGTTTAGTGGATTCGAATCCACGCGAACGCGTGGATCATGCGATCGCGTGATTGAGAGATAATGAAATTGGCGCGTACGCGTGGGACACGCATACGCGTCGCTCAGAATTGTGCTAAACGCATGATTCCAGCGTCGTTTTGGCGCAACTCTCTATTTCCAATTAGGGGTCTAAGATTTCCACGTGACGCATACGCGTCGCTCACGCTTTCGCGTGGTGTGTGTGAAGTGAAAGTGACGCGTTCGCGTCACTGACACGAACGCGTGGCCCAATTTGTGCCTAATGCATAACAGCCGCACGATTCTAGCCCAACTTTCTGGGCGTTGGATTTTTTACGCCGATTTCAACTCGACGCCCACGCGTGGCCCATGCGCACGCGTGAGGTGCTTTTTTTTTTTTCATAATACGCAGGATACAAAATGCAATGCTAATGTGGATGCTATGAATAATTCCAGGTTCAATGAAAATAGAATAAAATAAAACTCAAAAACAAACAAAACGACATAAAATCAAAATTGAAGAAAAGGAACGATCATACCATGGTGGATTGTCTCCTACCTAGCACTTTTGGTTAAAGTCCTTAAGTTGAACATTTGCTGAGCTTCCTACTATGGTGGCTTATGCTTGAATTCATCCAAAAATCTCCACCAATGTTTGGAATGCCAACAGCCTCCGGGGTCCCAAACTAGGCATATAAAGCCCTTGATTAAATTCAAATAGGTGTTCAGGTTCCCTGGGTGTTGAATGTCAGAATAGATTCCAGGATCCCAAACCTTGCTTTTATATCCGCCTTTGTTTTGATTTGCATTTGTCCAGCCGGACGGTATGGAATTTGTATTCTCACCAAGATGACCAAACATTTTCCGAGACCCATGTAATTGAATTCGAAACCAATCCTTGTACCTCAAATTGAAGTGTGGAGCTTCATGGAATCTTGCATACCAGCTCCGAGTGCGAACCATTTCTCTTTTACTCTTAAAGCCGCAAAGAGCTCTAAGCTGGCCATCTGTTTCAAGCAAACCATATTCAAGTGTAAAAGTAAAGATAAAGGCTAAGAATTTTACCCACTTGAAGTTTGTATTGGGTGGTAATGGCCTTGGGATAGGTGTTTCCAGTGGTTTTGCAAGCTCTACTCCCTTGTATTCTTCTGTGAATTCCTCCACTTCCTTGCAAACTTCTTCAACTGTAACCACGTCTTGATCAAAGTCTTCGATATCCTCCTCATCACTCAAGTCATAAGTTGGAGGTTGAGAGAATTCTACCTCCACATCATCTTCGTATTCACTTGGGGAAGATTCTTCAGTCTCAAAGAATTCACTTGCGGATGCAAGTTCATTACTAGGAGAACTTGACTTGTGATTATCATTATCAAGGAAACTCGCTTCTTGAGTTGTTCCGTCCAGTTCGTCATAAGATACCTGCTTTGGGGGCTGTGCACTATCCTCCTTAGCATCAATTGCAAATTCCTCGACGGAATTCTCCACAATTCTGGATTCCCATGGAGGTTCAGCATCTCCTAAATCTTCAACCAATTCTTCTTCTTCGATAATGTCAGCTTCCTCCACTTGTTCCAGTACAAAGTCATGTTCCTTACTGTCCATTAGAGTTTCTCCTTCATGCTACGTTCTTCATTAGATTGCCCACAGGAAGCCATGGGGATTCCTTGAGTATCCGAACATCGGGAAGGTAATTGATTGATCGCTTGCTCCAGTTGGTGAAGGGTTGCATGAAATTTTTCCACTATTTCCTTGAGACGCTCCCGTGATTCTTGGGTCGATGGATATGAACATGGTGCATAGGGAAGTGGTGGTTCTTGGGGGTAATGGGATTGGAATTGGGGTGGATATGGGTTAGGGTCATATAGAGGTGAATGGTGGTAGGGGGCTTGTGAGTATGGTGGTTCAAAGCTATGTTGAGGAGGTGGTTCATAGGCATATGATGGGGCTTGTTGGTAACTACAAGGAGGTCCACCATATCTATCATCTTGGTATGCACCTCGGAATAGTTATTGACTGTAGTAATTTGGTGGGTGTTGGTTGTCACGAAGGGGTCCACCAATACTATTGTCTCGACATGCATTGTAGAATGGTCGTTGTCCCTGGCATCTTGGAAGGTGTTGTTGCCGAAAGGGTTGATCAGATCCTCGTGACTCCGTCCATCTCTGATTGTTTTGACCTTGATGCATGTTCCTGTTATAATTTCCATTCCTTGCAACAACATTGGAACCAAACTCAAAGCGACGGGGGTGAGAACTCATAGTAGCTAATAAAAATTAAAAAGCAAAAATAAAAGCAAATAAACAAGAAAAATAAAATATTTACAATAACCAATAATAAGGCACACGTTTACAATTCCCCGGCAACGGCGCCATTTTGAACGAACTGATTTTTGCTAGTAGAGAAATTCACAAAATTAATCGCATTGTAAGTATAATTTCTAAACTAACAGAAAATTCTTTCGTACAAAAATTTGGTTGTCACAAGTAACAAAACCCAATAAAATTTATAACTGAAGTATTTAAACCTCGGGTCGTCTTTTCAAGGAATTGCAGGGAGGTATGATTTATTATTGGTTACGGAAAAGGTAGAATTTTGGGTTTTTGCAATAGGGAACAAATAATTTAAATGACAGGAAAAATAAATTAATAATTATAAAGAAAACTCTTGGCAAGGTACGAGAACTGGAAATCCTATCCTAGTTATCCTTATCAGATGTGATGAGAATTGGATTCTGCTCCCGCTTAGTTAACCCTTACTAAATAAAGGTAAGTCAAGTAGATTAATTAATTTGATTCCTCAGTCCTAGTCAACTCCTATGGAAAGATTAGCTTTAGAGGGGTCCAAATCAATCAGCAATCCTAATTTCCAATCAACTGTTGAGTTTGATAACTCAAGCGTTACCAATTACTTAACCAAAGCCAAAAGAAGAAAATAAATCATAAATTAAATTGAAAGCATCAAAAGAAATAGAATAAAACAATCATTAATCTGAAATACCTCAAATAATATTAAATAGAGAAATCAATTCTAACATAGGAAAGTTCATAAATCAAATTGAAAAGATAAATAACAGTTAAGGTAATAGAATAAATAAAACTAGAAAGTAAATTAAAGGAACGTTGAACCTGTGATTGAAGAAGTAATCATAAAATAAGAGGAATCCTAATTCCTAAAACCTAAGAGAGAGGAGAGAGTCTCTCTCTCTCTCTAAAACTACATCTAAATCCTAAAATTATGTATTATGAATGTTGTATGTGTCCTCTTAATTGTTCTCTTTGATTCCCCCATTCTCTGGCTTATATTCTGTGTTTCTGGCTTGGATTTGGGCCGAAAAAGGGTCCAGAAATCACTGAGGACGTTTTCTGCAGATTCCTATACGTGGCGTCCGCCACGCGTGCGCGTGGGTCACGCGTTCGCGTGGTTTGGAGTTTTTCCTAGTCACGCGTACGTGTCTTTTGCGTTCTGCTCAAGGCACGCGTCCGCGTCGTCCACGCGTACGCGTCGCTGCCATTTTGCGCTAGGCACGTGTTCGCGTCGTCCATCCGTTTGCATCACTGCCTTTTCTTCAAAACTTCATTTTTATGTTTTTCTTCCATTTTTGTATGTTTTCTTTTCGTCCTCTAAGCCATTCCTGGCCTATGAAGCCTGAAAATACTTAACACACAGATCACGGCATCGAATGGTAATAAAGAATAATTAAAATTAATATTTTTAAAGGATAGGAAACATGTTTTCACATATATAATAAGAAAGGAATAGTAAAACCATGCAATTCATATGAATAAGTGGGTGAAGAATTGATAAAAACACTCAATTTGAGCACAAAATACATCATAAAATAGGAGTTTATTAGAGTGCATTGGAAAGCCTGGTCAAAATTATGTAGAAGCAAAAAAGAGGGAGGTTTGGGATTCAAAGAATTCTATCATTAAATCACCATGCAATTGGCCAAATAAGCATGGAGAATAATAAAAAAAACCCCGGAAGCCATTTGGTTGCAAACTCTTAAAGCCATATACTTTTCAAATTGCAAACTTTGGGAAGCGCAGAAGCACTGAAACGGATCTTGGATGTGGATAGCATATTACAAGGAAGAGATCTTTTGAAAAGCAAAGATAAATGGAATTTAGGCAAGGGAAGTGGGGTGAGAATTTAGGGTGATAATTGGATTCATGGTATCAATGAACCACTAAAAAAGGGGCTGCAGTGACAATCAAAGAGTGGAAGAATTTCTCACCAACTCCAGATCATGGGGAAAAGAGAAAATTCAAAGGAGTTTTCCCCCAATTGTAGCAAATATGATAGTTCAGACTCCAATCAGCAAAACCTCAGATTCAAATAAGCTTATTTGGCCGTACAGGAAAGATGAAGAATATTCAACAAAAATAGGATACTATGCGGCCAAAAAAAAGAGGAAGAAGTAAAAAACCCAAGGACAACCCCTCGACAAGCAACTCAATAGAGGAACTATGGTAAGGGATATGGAATATGAAGTTTCCACAGAAAATTAAAATGTTTATCTAGAAGGCTACACAAAATATAATACCGGTAAGAGCGAATTTATTGAAAAAAAAAAAGGCTTACTAATTCCAAGATTTGCAAGATTTGCTTTTCGGAAGAAGAGACCAGTGAACATGCTCTACTTTTATGTGATTGGACAAGAGCAGTAGTGTGGTTTGGCTCTCAGTCACAATGCATCTTCTCGAAGGAGAATGTAAAATCAATAGGAGACTGGCTCTAGGTGATGTATAGGAGTGGTAAGAGGGTGTGCAAGATAGAAGCAACTCAGAATTGGAGCAGAATTGGCATCATTACGTGGTCTATATAAAAGGAAAGGAATATGCATGTGTACAACTATATAGAACCTAACCCCGAACTAATCATTAACAAAGCAAGAAAATTAGAACAAGAGTATATCAGCCATACAAAGGAAATCAACATCAAAGTAATGGAGACAAACATAACAAGCAAAGTACCTGTTAAATGGAAACCTCTACCACAGGGCTGGCTCAAGCTAAATATCGATGCAGCCTTATCAGACGGAACTAAAATAGGCACAGTAGCTGCAGTGATCAGAGACCACAACGGAAACGTCTTGGGAGGAACAGTTACCAAAATCACAGCACAATCAATTCTGTTAGCAGAAGCACAAGCAGTTAGAGAAGCTATAATTCTGGCCGACAACCTAGGAATTCAAAAGGCTACCATTGAATCAGACAGTCAATTACTAGTTCAAATCCTCAAAACAGGCTGTACAATTTGGGAGGTTGATCCAATAATCCAGGACATAAGGAAAATCAAAAGAAGAATATTTATTTCTGGTTTTACCTGGACGCCTCGCGGGGAAAACAAACTGGCATACATCCTTAGCACAATTAAAACACTAGAACTAGCTACTCAATTCATGGATTCTTAATCCCCAAACTCAGGTAGCAGACATCATAAAAAAAAGAGACCGGAGATCCCCCATTTTATCCCTGTCCAATCTTTTTTAGTACAACCCAGCAACGGATTCAGAGATCACAACCAGCGTCAGAAATAAAGTTTTGTCTCCAGTTCCAACATTCCACAACCATGGGAGGAACTTGCAGCCAAGAGCCAGTAAATCTCAGTCGTGGTTCTAGGCTACCAATGGAAGCATGCCCCTAGTGCCTACCCAGAGCGTCACACCTCCTGCGTCCAAGCGTCCTCCTCTCTGACAGTCGCGCCATCTTCTCCATCATGCACATCGATCGACGGAGCAGCAATACCCATCTCCCTTCACCATCATTGGAACAACCGTACTTCCATCAACGCAGAACCAACAATAGAGAGTGTGGGAATCGTCCTTACCAGAGCAGTAGCAGTTTGTAATCTTCCGGTCTTGTACACAGTGCTAATTTAGGGAGTGAGAATAGTTGTTGTCGGAGTTTAGCATTGAGGAAGTTGACCGAAGGTGAGAGGGAAAGGTAGTTTGAATTAGAAGGTGTAGGTCTGGGTGGGTCTCTGGTTTCGAGTCCTGCTTGGGTGTAGGCTGGATATGCCCGGCTCTCATCATATCCAAGAAAAAAAAAGATAAAAAAATAAATTAGAACACAAAATTAAAGTTAACTTTTTCTTTTGTCAAAATCAATGTAAAAAATTTAAATTTTAATTGATATTTTAACTTCATATTTAATTTTTATTAATAATAATGATACTAATAAAAATAAAAATAGTAAATAATGACATGTGCAATAAAATTAATTAATCGATGGAATTCTCCAAATTTTGACAAAAATCGGGTAATACAAATGGATATTTAACACTATTTTTATTTTCTACAGAAGATAGAATATTAGGTTAATATTGTCTTTTTTATTTAAGTAAAAATTTTTTATTTTTATTTTAAATCATTGTAGCAAAATTATGTTATTGTGCATTATCTCTGAATTTACAGATTGTGCAGATAAAACTAAGAAAAAAATTTTTGTATTCATTGGCTACGAAATTGAAAACGTATTTTTCTCCCTCAATTTCACAGTCATTTTGAACGAAATTGGAAAAGAATATTTAAATAGTAGTGACTTTGAAATATTTAATTATAAATGTTATTCTACAATTTTTTGATAAGATTTAAGAAGTTATGCCAAAAGCTATAACCTAAGTGTATTTTAATAATCTAGAGTGCTTACATCTTACAATGTGAGACAAAAAATTCACATCAATGTAAAGTAACTGAGAAAAGAAGGTTTAGAGGTTATGAAAATTCACCAATATAATCGAAGTTCTCACAAAATAACTTGAAAATCAGCGTGGGTCAGGCTGGGAATTTGACGAGCATGCATTTTTTGAACAGTTAGCCTTTTAAGTTTGGCCACTTTTTTTGCGAGTTACATGGACCAGCTTAGTAAACTTTAACCTGTTTTTCAATTCTATTCACATTTCAATTAAAAAATAATTAGAATTGAATCAACATAATATTTAGATTAGTGTTAATTTAAAGTTACGCTGCTCAAACATTTTTATATAGGATATGCTCTTGTGTGGATGAACTTGGGACAACTCGGTTTCTGGTAGCTGACACTGAATTATAAGCTTGGAAGTCCGAGAGTGTACCACGTTGTGAAGAGAACAAAGAGGGGGAGTGTACCTATGACGAATCGGATTTCCTATCGGTAAAGAATAAGAGTAATCGCGTTGTAAGTATAGATTCTAAACCAATAGAAAATCCTTTCGTACAAACATTTTGGTTGTCACAAGTAACAAACCCCTTTAAAAATTGATAACCGAAGTATTTAAATCTCGGATCGTCTTCTCAAGGAATTGTAGGGAGGTATGATTTATTATTGGTTATGAGTCTTGTAAATTGGAGGTTTTTAATGTATAAGATGAAAAGTAAGAATAGTAAATGACAAGAAAGTAAATTGCAGGAATTAATAAATCAATAGCTAATAAAACTCTTGGCACGGTATGAAAATTAGAAGTCCTATCCTAGTTATCCTTATCAATGGTGATGAGAATTATATTTTGCTCCCCACTAAGTCAACCTCTAACTATGAAGGAAAGTCAAGTGGATAAATCAATTTAACACCTAAAGTCCTAGTCAACTCCTAAGGAAAGACTAGAGTTATAGGAATTTAAATCAATCAGCAAAGATAACAATTATCAATCATGATGAGTTTGACAACTAAGAGTTACCAATTAATCAACCAAAGCCAAAAGAGAAAAAATCTAAATTATTTATATAAATAAAGGAAAGTAATCATAATTCTGAAATACCTCAAATTATATTAAATAGAAAATCAATCTAAACATAAGGAGTTCATAAACTAAATTGAGAAAATAAGTAAAAGGAACATTGAACCTGGAACTCAAAAGAAATTGTAAGTTGAAATAATAAGAAATCCTAAATCCTTTAAGAGGAATCCTAATCCTAAATCCTAAGAGAGAGGAGAGAACTCCTCTCTCTAAAAACTACATCTAAATTATGAAAAGTGAATAATGGAAGACCTCTTCATGAATGGATGCATTCCCTCACTTTATAGCCTCTAATATGTGTTTTCTGGGCCAAAAACTGGGTCAAAAACAGCCCAGAAATTGCCCCCAGCGTATTCTGGTACATACAGGTCGCGGAAAAGTGATGCAGAAGCGTCGTCTGGCTTCAGGTCAGCTATGACAATTTATATATCGTTACGAAGCTCCGGATGTTAGCTTTCCAACACAACTGGAACCGCGTCATTTCAACCTTTGTAGCTCAAGTTATGACCGTTTGAGTGCGAAGAGGTCAGGCTGGACAGCTTAGCAATTTCTTCAACTTCTTGTATTCCTTCCACTTTTGCATACTTTCTTTCCATTCTCTAAGCCATTCCTACCCTGTAATCCCTGAAATTACTTAACGCACATATCACGGCATCAAATGGTAATAAGAGATGATTAAATGATAAAATCCACTCAATTGAGCATAAGATAAACCATAAAATAGTGGTTTATCAACCTCCCAACACTTAAACATTAGCATGTCCTCATGCTAAGCTCAAGAGAAGCTATAAAGGAGTGAAGAGGAATAGTAAAATGTATGAAATACAATCCTATCTATATGAATACAAATAAATGTGAAATGCTTCTACCTACTTGGTTAAAAATAAATCAGTTCTCCAAGACAAACATAAATCAAATTCCTCTAATTCAAACCATATAGTAAAAATAAGTAAACTTGTAAGAAGATAGCTCATGAAAGCAGGGAATATAGAATCAAGCATTGAACCCTTACTGGTAGTGTATATCACTCTAACTCTCAAGTGTCTAGGGTCAATCACTCTACTCTTTCCTAGTCATGCTTTCTCAACCTTATTCTTCATCTAACCAATCAACAAATATTATATATATATATATATATATATATATATATATATAAGGCTAAGTGAGCTAACAAAGTGAATCCTTGATTAGTCTAAGATCTCACCTAACATATACATACTTTATATAATTTAAAATGCTTTACCTAGCTACCCAAATTTTTTCCACTTTTGTATTACATGCTCGTGTATCAAACTTATTTTTGAATTTTGTCCCATGTGCATTGATTCTTTTTATTTTGCATTTGGGGTAATATTATTTTTTCTCTTTTTCTTCTTTCTTTTTTTTTTGTATCCCCTTATTTAATTACTTAATATTTTTTTTTCAATGCACATGGTAATTTAATTATTTTGATTTCACATGAACATGCTTCCCAAATTTTCAAATAACTTATTCAATTTAATTCCCCTTTTTTTCTATCATCCCATGTTCCCATAAAATTCTCCATACTTAAATTATACACAATATCTATCTTAAGCTAACCAAGGATTCAACTTGGAATTTTTATTTTATTTTTCTGCTTAAGGCTAGTAATGTGGTTATGGAATAGAGAGGGGTTAAAAAGCTTAAAGTGGCTAACAAGGGTGACATAAAAGGGTAGGCTTATTTGGGATAAGTGAGTGAAAACAAGTAATGGCCTCAATCATATGCAAGCATGTAAATACACTAAATAACGGACATATAGAGTGGAACAAGGTAAAGATTGCAATTATAGAGAAGAAAACACACAAGAATAAAATATTTATGGTTAACTAATGTAACCATATAAATAAGCTCAAAATCTCACATGTTGTGTGTTCTTTAGCTCAAAAACCATGTTCCAATTTACGATCTTCAAACAAATTTAACACATAGAAAATTTTATTTTTTTTAATTTAAATTTGTGAAAATTTTCAAAAATAGGGTCTTAAAAAGAAACTTATTATTTTTCAACCAAGTAGTACTTAAATGCAAACAATCAACTACACATGCAATCTATTATGCAATGCAATATTGAACAAACAAAGAAAATAGAGTATTGGTGTTGAAAAGAAGGTAACTAACCTCTGGAAGTCAGTATCGACCTCCCCACACTTAAAGATTATACCGTCCTCGGTGCATGCTAAGATGTGCAAGTGGATGGGGGTTGTGGTTCCTCAGCTGGGGCTCTTTTTGTTCCTTTCCTTGCCGGTGGTTTGGGATTAGCTTTCTCTTTATCCTTCTTAGTGGCCATCCTGAAAAGAGAAAAAGAATATAACTTTTAAAGCTAAGGGTTAGAGCAAGGAAGAGAGCGGGAAAGGTGGTAATCAATGCACAATAAAGAAGAATGACGTTAACACATGGTCATGACTACATGTGAAAAGTTCATCAATGGAAATATAGCAAGTGCATGTAATGACAATTAAATGCAAGATGTTTATTGGCATGCTGGCAAAGGCATGAGTAGCATAGATCAAGCATTCCATGTCCAAGTTAGATTACCGAGTCTTTCAAACTAACATGTTGGAATAACAATTATATTTAATTAATAAAATATAAAAAGAATTTTGTGAAAAGCAAGCATTTAGAGTAGTAGAATAAAAGAAATCTAAAAATAGTGCACAATGCCAACACATAGCATGCATGGTAATTAAGTTATTGAATGTATTAAATTGAACATGCAAGCAACCCTTTAAAAAATAATATATAATTGTCAAACAATTCCTTTAATAATCCACAAGCAAAATATAAAAAATAATGACCCAAATAAATTTCTAACACCAATGAAAATAATGCAATGAAAGAAAGTATGCAAATAAATTAAATGAAATAGAATGGAAGTGAAGAGGGATGAGAAGTTAAAGAGATGAAGAAGAAGAAATTAAAAAAAGGAAGAAGAAAGAAGAAAAGATAAAAGAAATTAGGATTAGAAAAGAAAAGATAAGATAATTGGCGCTGATCTGGATAAGTTGTGTGGCGCAGGCGACGCGAGCGTGTGGGTTACGCGTTCGCGCGGATAGCGCTTCTATGAAGTGACGCGGACGCGTGGGTCACACGTTCGCGTGGAGTGATTTGTGCCATTAGCGCGAGGGCAGCCTCGCGGTCGCGCAACTCTCTGTTTTAAATGCATTTTTCCAAAAATCTGGGTGATGCGGTAGCGTGGTTGACACGATCGCGTGAATGGCCATACTTTGAAGAACGACGCAGACGCGTGGGGCACGCGTTCGCGTGGTGGGACTTGTGCTTCTAGCGCGGTTCCAGCCCCATTCCATCCTAACTTGCTGCCAAACACCCGTTTACGTCGATTTTACAGGGCCATGCGTTCGTGTGGATCAATTTGTGCCAAAGGCACGCCTCCAGCCACGCTTTCGCGTGATTCTCTATTCAATCTTGTTTTCTTCCCAGCGCACATATGATGCGGACACGTTGGCGACGCTGTCGCGTCCCGTGCCATTTTTCTTCTATTTTTTTGTAGAATGCAAAATGCAATGCTAATGTGGATGTCATGAATAATTTTAGGTTCAATGAAATAAAATAAAACTTAAAAACAAACAAAACGAAATAAAATTAAAATTGAAAAAGGAACGATCATACCATGGTGGGTTGTCTCCCACCTAGCACTTTTAGTTAAAGTCCTTAAGTTGGACATTTGGGGAATCCTTTGTTATGGTGGCTTGTGCTTGTACTGATCCTTGAATCTCCACCAATGTTTGCAATTTCAGTATCCTCCGGGATCCCAAACTAGGCGCAGAAAGCCTTCAAGCAAGTTAAAGCAAGTGACAAGGCCCCAAGAGTGTTGATTGCCAGAATGAATTCCGGGGTCCCATATCTCGCTTTTGCACCCGTCTTCTTGTTGATCATTATGATTCCATCCGGGTAGCAAGCAATTTGAATTCTCACTAAAGCGGCCAAACAACTTCCTAGACCCATTCAGTTGAGCTTTACACCAACCCTTGTATTTAAACTTTGAGCACACAACCATGTTGAACCTTACTTGACAACTCCAACCACTAACTATCTTCCTCTTACTCTTAATGCCACAAAGAGCTCTAAGTTGACCATCTGTCTCCAGTAGCCCATATTCAAGTGGAATTAGAAAGCTAAGGGATATGAATTTTACCCACTTGAATGTTGTGAAGGATGATGGCAACTTAGGGGGAGGTATTTCTAACGAATTTGCAATCTCCACTCCCTTGTGCTCTTCTCTGACAACTTCCACCTCTTTGCAAGTTTCTTCAATATCAACCTCTTCCTCTTGGTAGCTTTCTTCCAATTCAATCTCTTCTTCATTGCTCACCAAAGGCATGGGAGGCTGTGATTCTTCTTCTTTAATCTCCATCTCTTGACCAACCTCTTCCAAGTCTTCAACTATAATATGCCTTGGAGGTTGTACACCCTCCTCAGCATCAATTTCAATCGCCTTGGAAGGAGGTTCTATAACCTGACTTTCCCATGGAGGTTCAGCATCTCCTAAATCTTTAACCATTTCTTCCTCTGCAACTATTATGGCTTCCTCCACTTGTTCCAGTACAAAGCTATGTTCCTCATTGTCCACCGAAGTTTCTAGTGTCTCCTTCATGCTACGCTCTTCTTTTGATTCTCCACATGCAGCCATGGGAGTACTTTGAGTGCTCAGATGTTGAGAAGCTAATTTATTTACTACCTCGGTTAAGGCAGTCACGAGTTCCACTACATCCCTTTGCATCTTCGCTTGCCCTTGAAGAAGACCACGAAGGATGTCATCCATTGGAGATTGGGGTGGATATGAGGGTTCATTATTTTGGAGAAAGGGTTCATAATAGGAAGGTGGTTCTTCTTGATAAGGATATGGAGATGGTGAATATTGAGGTGGTGGTTCTGGGTGTGGTTCATATGGTGGTTGGTGTGGTGGATATAGGTTAGGGTCATATGGTGGTGTTTGGTGGTAAGGGACTTGTGAGTATGATGGTTAAAAATTACGTGGAGGAGGAGGTTCATAGGTATTTTGTGGTGGGTGTTGATTGTCACGAAGAGGTCCACCATAACCATTGTCTTGGTGCGCATTATAGAATGGTTGTTGATAGTGTCTTGGAGGTGGTTGTCGCCAAGAGGGTTGATCAAATCCTTGTGGCTCCTCCCATCTTTGATTCTTCCAACCTTGATGCCTATTTTCATTATAGTTTCCATTCTTTATAACAACATTGGAACCAAACTTAAAGCGATGGGGGTTAGAACTCATAATAGCAAATAAAAATTAAAAACAAAAATAAAAACAAATTTAAATTAAAAGGTTATTGAAATTTAAATTTTGAATTTTTGAATTTTAAAATTTGAAATTTGAATTTTAAATATTGAAATTTGAAATTTGATTTTGAAATAAGATAAGGTTTTGAAAAAGATATGATTTTTGAAAAAGATTTAAATTTTGAAATTTAAAACTAAGATAAGATAAGATAAAAATTTTAAAATAGAAATCTAAAAATTTTTTTATGCAAATTTCGAAAATTTAATTAAAATAAAGAGAAAAAATATTTTTGAATTAAATGAGGAAAGAGAAAACAATAAAATGACACCAAACTTAAAATTTTTAGATCAAAACGAAGAGAACGACTAAGAACAACTTGAAGATCAAGATGAACACGAAGAAAAAATTTTTGAAAAAAATTTTAATAACTAAATAAAAACCAATAACCTCTTAATTTATGAAAAAGCAAAAATAAAAACAAAAATAAAAACAAATAAACAAGTAAAAAGCAAATATTTACAATAACCAATAATAAGGCACACATTTGCAATTCCCCGGCAACGGCGCCATTTTGACGAATCGGATTTCCTATCAGTAAAGAATAAGAGTAATCGCGTTGTAAGTATAGATTCTAAACCAATAGAAAATTCTTTCGTACAAACGTTTTGGTTGTTACAAGTAACAAACCCCTTTAAAAATTGATAACCGAAGTATTTAAACCTCGGGTCATCTTCTCAAGGAATTGCAGGGAGGTATAATTTATTATTGGTTATGAGTCTTGTAAATTGGGGGTTTTTAATGTATAAGATAAAAAGTAAGAATAGTAAATGGTAAGAAAGTAAATTGCAGGAATTAATAAATCAATAGCTAATAAAACTCTTGGCACGGTATGAAAATTAGAAGTCCTATCCTAGTTATCCTTATCAATGGTGATGAGAATTATATTTTGCTCCCCACTAAGTCAACCTCTAACTATGAAGGTAAGTCAAGTGGATAAATCAATTTAACATCTAAAGTCCTAGTCAACTCCTAAGGAAAGACTAGAGTTATAGGAATTTAAATCAATCAGCAAAGATAACAATTATCAATCACGATGAGTTTGACAACTCAAGAGTTACCAATTAATCAACCAAAGCCAAAAGAGAAAATCTAAATTATTTATATAAATAAAGGAAAGTAATCATAATTCTGAAATACCTCAAATTATATTAAATAGAAAATCAATCTAAACATAAGGAGTTCATAAACTAAATTGAGAAAATAAGTAAAAGGAACATTGAACCTGGAACTCAAAAGAAATTGTAAGTTGAAATAATAAGAAATCCTAAATCCTTTAAGAGGAATCCTAATCCTAAATCCTAAGGGAGAGGAGAGAACCTCTCTCTCTAAAAACTACATCTAAATTATGAAAAGTGAATAATGGAAGACCTCTTCATGAATGGATGCATTCCCCCACTTTATAGCCTCTAATCTGTATTTTTTGGGCCGAAAACTGGGTCAAAAACAGCTCAGAAATTACCCCCAGCGTATTCTGGTATGTATAGGTCACGGAAAAGTGACGCGGAAGCGTCGTCCACGCGTTTGCGTGGATTGCGTTTCTGCCAGGTCACGTGTCCGTGTGATCCACGCATTCGCGTAGCTTGGCTTCGAGGCAGCTATAGCAATTTATATATGTTTACGAAGCCTCGGATGTTAGCTTTCCAACGCAACTGGAACCGCGTCATTTCGATATCTGTAGCTCAAGTTATGACCGTTTGAGTGCGAAGAGGTCAGGCTGGACAGCTTAGCGATTTCTTCAACTTCTTGTATTCCTTCTACTTTTGCATGCTTTCTTTCCATCCTCTGAGCCATTCCTGCCCTGTAATCTCTGAAATCACTTAACACACATATCAAGGCATCGAATGGTAATAAGAGAAGATTAAACATATCAAAATTAAGACCAAAGAAGCATTTTTTCAATCATAGCACAAAATCAGGAAGGAAAACGTAAACTCATGCAAATCATATGAATAAGTGTATGAAAGATTGATAAAATCCACTAAATTGAGTACAAGATAAACTATAAAATAGTGGTTTATCAACCTGCAAAAAGCACTTCGATGCTTAAGTTAGTATTGTGAATTCAATGTGTTTAAGAAGATAAAATATCATACATTTATAGGTGAGGTAGAACAGGTCGATTAAGGTTCCGTTAGTCATCTATATTGAAGAGTAAATATTATAGATTGGTAGGTTACAGCATCTGGCCGAACGTTTTTATTCTAGGTTATAATTCATTTATAGCCAAATTATAACGCATGATGCCGATTTATAACGTATAACGTCGAGTTATGGATTTTTATTTGTAACAGCCATATCATAGCCCCCAAGCTTGGCCTGGGAATGTGTTTTAATGAAGCAAATTGAGCTTTTGATGAGCCATAAGTCGGTTATTGAATTAGCTCTGGAGCCCCCAGATCAAGGTGCTTTATTAAAAGATTAATTAATTTGAAATGTTAGTAATATGGTTAGAAGAGAGAAAAATTGAAAACTCATTAAAGAACGCGCGTGTTTCCAATGTTTTGTGTTCTCTTTGATGTAACTGATAGGATGGTTGGGGTGGATTCTAAATAGTTTTTGTGATGTTTAATTAAAGGCTTTGGAATCCAAAATGGTGTGTTGGTTTGCACTTATTTTCGCTTGTTATCAAAAATATTTTTGAAGAAGAATGAGCAAAAGAGGTACGTTACTTTACTTCTCTGTTCTCTGCATTTTCTGTTCTTCTTTTTCTTTTCTTAGGTTGTGTCGATGGATTTTGAGAAGGATAAAAAGGAGAATATAGATTGGTCGTATGACTGGGTGAATGATGATGTTAGAAAGCGGTCTTCTTTGTTTGTGGATGAAGAAGCTATCAAGGAAATAGATAAGAATAAGATTGTAAGACATGGTTCTGGGATTCGGTTAGAGTTACTGCCATGTTCTGGTAGTAATCATGTTTTTCATAGGGGGAATGTTTTGAGTTCTTCTATATGTACAATTGCGTTCTGAAAGAATTGAGAGTGAAGCTTCCCTTCACGGGTTTTCAATGCTAGGTTTTGAAGCAATTAAATTGTGCTCCTTCACAACTTCACCCTAATGATTAGGCTTTTCTACAAAGTTTTGAGGTGTTAATGGAGTTTCTGGAGGATGCTTCTTCTCTAGAGTTGCTTTTCTTTTTATTCCAGGCCAAGGGTGTCTAGAAGGGTAGCTGGGTGAATTTGAATAGTTCGCCCAGGTTTGCTGTTTTCAAACTTTATAAATCTTCTTTTAAAGACTTTAAGGAAATGTACTTGAAGGTTAGGAATGCTGAGGGTGATTTTCCATTTTATTTGGATGAACATTTGGGGAAAAATTTTTCCTTGTGGTGGTGCTTCAAATCTCAGAATATTCTGGGGCCCGAAACTATTAGTCTGAGAAATGAATGTATTATTGAATATTTAGTGGAGGTGGTTGATCGGAAAGAGTTGATTTCTGTTTTTGATTTGCTTCAGTGGGAAGAAAATATGCAAGCTGTTGTAGAATATTTAGGTGAGGTTTTGAAATATATATTTGTAGGTTTTTGAGTTAACATTCTGCTAACTGTTTGTGTTGTTGTAGGGGGGAAGTATCTTGGGGTGTCTGCTGCTACCCTAAGAGCTCGGGTAAAAATTAAAACCTCGAAAAGGAAGGTTCAACATCAAAGCCAGATAAGGCTGCTGGCGGTGGCAAGGTTAATCAACCTCAGTCGAGAAGGAAGAAAGTCATACTAAAGAAAAGGAAAACTGATGTGGTAGATTATTTGAGGGTTCTGATGAAGATAGGGACGAGGTTTTTATTGAGAAAATACATGCGTTTATGGATAATCAAAAGAAACTGCATGAAGCTACCGACCAAAGTGATGGGTCGTCTGTTTGGGAAAAGGAATTTTCTTATATGGTCGTTGCTGACGAGGTTTGCCAATTGTCGGCAGATGTATCTTTGGCGAATGAGGTTGGGGACATCGCAATTGGCCAATACATGCAGGTATTGCTCTCTATTTGGTTTTGTAAACTGGTGTGGGTTTTTTTGTTTTTTTTTCTTGTTTTTGCAAGGTTCTTGGTTTTTGTTTGGCTAGCTTAGGGCGTAGCCAGGAGAATAAGCATAAAAAGCTTATTGGAGAGAGACAGGAGAGTTTGAAAGAGGAGTTGGCATTGAAAAAGACTACAATAGCTGATTTGGAATCTAAATTATCTGATAAGGAAAAAGAATTGAAACTGATGAAAGAAAATTATGTAAAAGAGGTTGAAGATCTGAAGAAGAAGGAGGCCAACCTTTCTAGTATGAACGCCCAAGTGATTGAAGTAACTGCAAAGTTGAAAGAGATGGAGAAAAATAAAGAGGCAGAAATATTATTCCAAAGAGGGTTTTGAACATGCTCTACTGTAGGCGAAGTTCTTGGTTCCAGACTTCGATTTTTCTCAAATGAAACTGGAAAAGATAGTTCAAGATGGAGCTATGGTGGATGATGATGGTGCAGCTGAAGAGGAAGACGAGAATTTAGAGTGATTTATGTTGATGAAATATTTATTTTGTGTAGTTTGACTTTGAAACTTGTTTTGGTCTGTTGTGCTCTTCTATGGAGCATTTTGGCTTTTAAGCCATTCTGCACAAATTGTTTTAGTTGGATTTGTTGCATGATTTGATTTAGATTGTTATGTGTTTGAGTAGATATTTGTATTGTTTTCCTAATAGAAGTAGGAATACACTGATTGTATTAATATTTGGTTGACGTTTAGTTAATAGTTTGATTGATTGTTATATCTTGGAGAGATATAATTTGGTTGTTAATATTGGCGAGCATTGTTTGAGGTTGTATTGTTTTGCTCAGAAATCCGATTGTTGCCTTTGTGAACCATAAGTCAGTGATTTAGAGTGCTAGTTATGATAAGTATTAGAGTGTTGGAACAAGACAGATCAAGATAACAATATTGAATCATATATTGGTTGACTTTTTTTTTTTTTTGCAAATGTGCAGGTAGGTATGCCTCGTTAAAAGCTCTCCAAGCAAAACCCTTTTTTGGGAAAAATCTTGGTAGTAGGAAAAGGAGTACAAGCCTGTCCCTGACTTTAGCTATAGTATTATTTTAGAGAAGAAACATTCCAAGTGTTAGGTATAGTTGTACCATTCAAAGAGTGTAGTCGATATGTCCCGTTTCCGAGGACTTCGATAACTCGGAATGGGCCTTCCCAGTTTACGATGAGCTTTCCATGTGATGATGGTCGGCGAGCTTGCTCTGTTTTGCGAAGAACCAAGTCGTTTACTTGAAATGATCGGGGATAGACCCTTTGGTTGTTTCTATTAGAAATTATTTGCCACATTGCTCGGTGACGAAGGGTTGCGATGTTTCTTACTTCTTTGATTAGGTCAAGGTATATACTCCGAGCTTTATTATGGTCGTCCATTTGAGTTCTGATAGAGGATTGAGATATTTCTAATGGTATCATAGCCTCGGATCCATATACAAGCCGAAAACGCGTCCCTTTTGTTGTTGAGTGCATGGTGGTATTGTACCCCCATATTAATTCTGGTACTAGTTCAGCCCATAAACCTTTTGCATCGTCCAGTTTCTTTCTTAAGGCGTGTAAGATAACTTTTTTTGTGGCTTCTGCTAAGCCGTTTGTTTACGGGTGTTCTACTGATGAGAAATGTTGATGGATATTTAAATTCTACAAAAAAGAGGTAAATTTTTTATCGGCAAATTGGCGACCATTATCAGTAATAATGTGCCGAGGTATGCCGAATCTGCAGATGATATTCTTCCATACGAAGCTGACCATCTGTTCCGATGTTATTTTAGCTAGAGGCTTTGCCTCTATCCATTTTGAAAAGTAATCAATTGCATCTATTAAAAATTTTACATGTCCCTTTGCTAAAGGAAAAGGGCCGAGGATATCGAGCCCCCATTGATTGAAAGGCCAACTTATTTCGGAACTCTGAAGGGCCTCAGCCGGAAGGTGTGTGATGGGGTTGTGCTTCTAGCAATTGTTACAATGTTTCACTTTGTTGTTGCAATCTTGTTGCAATGTTATCCAAAAAAAACCAGCGCGTAGTATTTTGGATGACAACCTTCGCGCTCCAACATGAGTACCACATATACCTTCATATGCTTCGGCAAGCGCAAGCTCGGCCCCCGACCTGGAAAGACACTTAAGAAGGAGACGAGAAAAATCTCGTCTATATAGAAAATTGTTATATATGGTAAAGAAAGATACTTGCCGGCGGAATCGCCGAGTATTGTCAATGTTGTCTGGAATAACTCCGGCGTACGCTAATCTTCTTCCTGTGTAACACTTAGAATTTTGGTTAGTATTATGCTCGGTTCGTGTAGCACAGATTGATATAGTGTAGAAGTCGGTGTTTGTGAGATGGCTAGCTTAGATAAGATATCAGATCGGCTGTTGTGCTCATGAGGTATATGAAGAATCTCAAATTTTGAAAAATTAGAAATAATCTTTTTGACAATATCCAAATATTTTTCCAATAGAGGGTCTTTCACTTGAAAGAAATCATTTACCTATTGGACAACGAGCAAAGAGTCACAGTATACCTTTAAGTCCAAAATTTTTAGTTTGGCTGAAAGCCTTTGGCCTGCAATTAGAGCTTCATACTCTGTTTGATTATTGCTCGCCCTGAAGGAGAGGTGTAGAGACTGTTCTAGCACTATGCCATTTTCATCTTCAAGCAAGACTACGGCCTTGCAGCCTTGGGGGTTGGATGCCCCATCCACATATAAAGTCCACTATGATAGGTTGTTCTCCGAGCTTGGTACAATGAACTCAGCTATGAAATCGGCAATATACTGAGACTTTATTGGACCTTGGCTTTGGTATCTGATATCAAACTCGAAGAGTTCTACCAACCATTTTATTAGTCGGCCAGCCAGTTCTGGTTTTTGTAGCACTTGTCTTAAGGGCTGATCAGTTCGGACGTGGACGATGTGGCTCTGAAAATAAGGTCGAAGACGCCGAGCTGAGAAGACTAAAGCCAAAGCCAATTTTTTTATCTTTGGATAGCAAAACTCGGTATTCTGTAAGGACTTGCTAATGAATTAAGTCGGCTGTTGCTGCTTGTTCCTTTCTGTAACAAGAACAGAACTTGTTGCCCAGTCAGTGACAGATAAATATAAATAAAGTGCTTCCCCCTGAAGGGGTTTTTGTAAAATGGGTGGTTTTGAAAGAATTCTTTTTATGTTAGCAAAAGCATCTTCACATTTATTAGTCCAACTAAAGTCGTTTTTCTTTTTTAGTGTTTGGAAAAAATAAAAAGATTTAGATGCTAAACAGGGCAGGAATCTAGATAATGCAGCAAGTCTCCCTGTTAATCGTTGGACTTTTGTGATTGTTTGTGGGCTTGCCATGTCCAGTATAGCTTGGCATTTCTCGGGATTGGCTTCGATTCCTCGGTTAGTAAGCATGAAGCCGAGGAATTTTCCTCCCTGCACTCCGAAGGCGCATTTCTCTGGGTAAGTCGCATAGTGTATCGCCGTATTTGGTTGAAGACCTCTAAGAGGTCGTCGAGGTGACTTTTTCCGAGCTTTGTTTTTGCCACCATGTCGTCGACGTAAACTTCTAGGTTCTTGCCGATTTGATCAGCGAATACCTTATCCATAAGATGTTGGTATATTGCCCTTGCATTCTTAAGTCCAAATGGCATAACTTTATAACAGTAATTTCCATATTCAGTGATAAATACAATTTTATTTTGGTCGGATGGATGCATTAGAATATGGTTATAACCATAATATGCATCCATGAAGCTTAATGTTTGGTAACCTGAAGTATTATCTACTAAACAGTCAATAGAGGGAAAAGGATAGGAATCTTTTGGGCATGCTTTGTTGAGATCCATGAAATCAACACACATGCACCATTTACCGTTATGTTTTTTTACCATGACGACGGTTGCCAGCCATGTTGTGAATCGGATTTCCTGTATGAAGCCAGCATTTATCAGTTTTTTTTTGTTTCCACCAAGAATGCATGCTTCTTTTCGAGGCCGAGGTTCTGCTTCTTCTGTGATATATGTCGGAAAGATGGATTGATGCACCACTATTTCTTGGTACATCTTGTGCTTAATTGAGTAGATTTTATCCACTATACTCACATTTATTCATGTAATTGCATGTTTTACATTTTCCTTCCTGATTTTGTGCTATGATTGAAAACATGTTACTTTGGTCTTAATTTAGCTAATCTTAATACTCTCTTATTACCATTCGATGCTGTTATATGTGTGTTAAGTGTTTTCAGGGATTACAGGACAGGAATGACTTAGAGGATGAAAAGGAGGCATGCAAAAGTGGAAGGAATACAAGAAGTTGAAGGAATTGCTAAAGCTGTCCAGCCTGACCTCCTGATACTAAATTGACCATAATTTGAGCTACAGAGGTCCAAATGAGGCAGTTCCAGTTGCGTTGAAAATCTAACATCTGGGGCTTCGCAACAATATATAATTTGCCATAGCTTCCCCGAAGATAGGTGACACGCACGTGTGGATCACGCGTACGCGTGATCTGGAGAAAATTCAATCCACGCGTACGCGTGACTTTGCCGCATGCTGGACGTATCAAAAATCACTGAGGGCGATTTCTGGACTATTTTTGACCCAGATTTTTGCCCAAAAAATACAGATTAGAGGCTATAAAGTGGGAAAATCCATTCATTCATTCACAAAACTCCATAATTCACAATTTTAGGTTTTAGATGTAGTTTTCTAGAGAGAGAGGCTCTCTCCTCTATCTTAGGATTTAGGATTTAGGATTTAGGATTTCTCTTAGTTTTAGGTTTATCTCTTCTTCATTTCAGGTTCAATGTTCCTTTAATTTAGTTTCTCTTCTACTTTTATTTATTTTATTACTTTAATTGTTTATTTTCCCAATTTGGTTTATGAACTCTCCATGTTGGATTTGATTTCTTTATTTAATGCAAATTGAGGTATTTCAGATTTAAGATTTCTTTCTTTTAATTATGTTACTACTGCTTCCAATTTAAGGCATTTTTATTCGAATAGATTTTCTCCCTTTTGGCTTTGGTTATGTAATTGGTGACACTTGAGTTGTCAAACTTAGCTGTTGATGGAAAATTGGGAATTGCTGGTTGATTTGGATCCTTCTAAAGCTAGTCTTTCCATAGGAGTTGATTAGGACTTGAGGAATCAAATTGATTAGTCCACTTGACTTTCCTTTATTTAGTAAGGGTTAACTAAGTGGGAGCAATAATAATTCTCATCACACCTGATAAGGATAACTAGGATAGGATTTCCAATTCTCATACCTTGCCAAGAGTTTTTCTAATTATTAATTTACTTCCTTGCCAATTTATTTTCTTATTCCTTATTTTAAAAACCCAAAAACATACATTTTTCCATAACCAATAATAATTCATACTTTTCTGCAATTCCTAGAGAGACGACCCGAGGTTTAAATACTTCGGTTATCAATTTTATTAGGGGTTTGTTACTTGTGACAACCAAAATTTTATACGAAAGGATTTTCTGTTAGTTTAGAAACTATACTTACAACGTGATTACTTTTGTGAATTCTTTACTAGAAGAAATCCGTTCGTCAAAATGGCGTCGTTGCTGGGAAATTGAAAATGTGTGCCTTATTATTGGTTATTGTAAATATTTGCTTTTTTGTTTCTTTGTTAGTGTCTCTAGTTTTAGGAGTTTATTTTCATTAATTTTTATTAATTTTTATTTTCTTTAGCTACTATAAATTCTCACCCCTCTGGTTTCAAGTTTGGTTCCAATGTTGTTGCAAGGAATGGAAACTATAATGAAAATAGGCATCAAGGTTGGAAGAATCAAAGATGGGAGGAGCCACAAGGATTTGATCAACCCTCTTAGCAACAACCCCCTCCAATGCACTATAACCAACAACCATTCTATGATGCATACCAAGACAATAGTTATGGTGGACCTTTTCGTGACAACAAACCTCCACCAAATTACTATGGTCAAGAGCCATTCCAGGGAGCGTACAAAGATGATGAATATGGTGGACCCCTTGTAGTTACTAATAAGCCCCACCATATGCTTATGAGCCCCTTCCTCAACATAACTTTGAACCACCATGCTCACAAGCACCTTACCACCAAACACCCCCATATGACCCTAACCCACATCCACCACACCAATCACCACATGAACCACACCCAGAACCACCACCTCAATATTCACCATCTCCATATCCTTATCAAGAAGAACAACCTCCATATTATGAGCCCTTCCTCTCAACAAATGAACCCTCATATCCACCCCAACCTCCATTGGATAACAACACACTCATCTCTAACATTATTAGTCTCACCTCTACACTCCAAAATCTTATATCCCGCATGAACCAACCCTCTACCTCCAATATTCAACCCTCAAGCTTTGGTGCGCTTCCTTTTCAACCACATAATAATCTTCCCATCCCATCACCACCCTCCATGGAAGAGCACCCACATCCATCAATCCAAGAGTAAGATGATCCCAGTTATGCTATTGACAAGGAAAAAGAGAAAAAGGATCGTCTTCGCAAATTCATATTTCATAAGAAGCTAGAGGAGGCCCAAAATGTGGAGGTAGGAAAGACCCTTGAAAATGAAGGAATAGTTGAAAAGAGTTGTCATGGAAAGGAAATCATCAAGGATGAGTACGATTTTATACTAAAACAACTGGACAAAGCAGTAATTATTGAAGAGGAAGAAGTGGTTGAAGACTTGGGAGATGCAGAACCTCCATGGGAAATTACAGTCATAGAACCTCCTTCCAAGACGTTTGAATTTGATGTTGAAGAGGGTGTACAACCTCTAAGGTATATCATGGCTAAAGACTATGAAGAGGTTGATCAAGAGATGGAGATTAAAGAAGAAGAAGCACAACCTCCCATGCCCTTGGTGAGTAATGAAGAAGAGATTGAATTGGAAGAAAGCTACCAAGAGGAAGAGGTTAAACTTGTAGAAGCTTGTAAAGAGGTGGAAGTTGTCACGGAAGAGCACAAGGGAGTGGAGCTTGAAATTACTTTGCCAAAGTTGTTGGAGACCTCTCCCCCTAAGTCACCATCATCCTTCACAACATTCAAGTGGGTAAAATTCATATCTCTTAGCTTTCTCATTCCACTTGAATATGGGCTACTGGAGACAGATGGTCAATCTTTTATGACATTATTTATCTGTAAATGCCAATCTTTTATGATACCTGTATCCCTTTTGCATTGACATGAATTTATATTATCGTGCATTACCCACACTCTCTCCCCCATTGTTGCAACTTTTGCACTATTGATATGCCATTTGCTTCTACTATTTTCACACTTGCATGTTATAGCTACCATGTAATTGAGACCCTCATTATTCGGCATTAACCCACCAATACTTTATTTATTTTCTTATCTTTAATTCTGGGTTACTTTTCTTTTCTTTCCTCTTCTTTCAGGATGGCCACCGAGAAGGGAAACGAGAAGCTTTTCAATAGGGGCGAAAGACAAGTCCATCTGCACAATCTATCGAGAAAAGTGTCAGTTGGAGCAACCCGTCCACTTGCACATCTTAGCATGCATCGAGGACGGTGTAATTTTTAAGTGTGGGGAGGTCGATATCGACTTCCGTGGGTTAGTTACCTTCTTTTCAGCACTAATGTTTAATTTTCTTTGTTAGTTCATTGTTGCATTTGCATGTTTGATTGCATGTTTGCTTGATTTTGTGCATATTTTACCACTACTTGGTTGAAGTAATATTTTCTTTTTCAAGAAACTTTTTATAACATTTTACTAATTTGATTTAAAATTTTTGATAAACTTGTTTGAAGGAATATTATACTAGAACATGGTTTAGAGCTCGAACACACAAAACCTGTGAGATTTTGAGCCTATTTGAATTGGTTGCATTTTATCAACCAATATTTTATTTTTGGTGTGTGTTGTTCTCTCTAAGATTGTGATCTTTGTCTTGCTTAATTCTATATTTCTATTATTTGATGTATGCATGTACTTATATGATTGAGGCCTTATTTCACTAAGCTTACATACCCATATGGCCTTACCTTTTATTATCCCTTGCAAACCAATTTTGAGCCTATTTTACCCCTTTATTCTTTACTTTAGCTCATCACTAACTCTAAGCGGAAAACAAAAATGTCCTTAATTTGAATCCTTGGTTAGCTTAGACTAGTAAGAGTGTTCATGATTTAAGTGTGGGGATGTTGGGTTTGGAAACGTTTGGTTTAAGAATTGGGCGTTGTATATCTTTATGAGAATATGAAAGAAATGTTTAGGACATGTTCATGCATTCAATAATTTAATCATATGCATTGAGAAAATTAAAAAAATAAAATAAAATAAAATAAAAAGAAAAAAAAAGAAGGAAAAAAAAGGAAAAAAATAAAGGAGAAAAAGAAAAGAAAAAAGAGCAAATAATAAAAGGGGACAAAATTTCCCAAAGTAAATGGTGATAGCAATGCATATGTACTATACTCAAATCAGGATGCATGAATATGTGCAAAATATGGTTAATGGACAGTTAGGTTTTGTATTGTGATTACATGGATTGTCTTAAGTTAGGTAGGAAGTTTAGGTTAATTAAGGATTCAGATTTTAGTCCATTTGACCAAATACAATCCTACCTTTTAACCTAACCCCATTACAACCCTTAAAAGACCTCTTGATATGTATATTTGTGCATCAAATTTGTGTTGATTGGTAGAGAAAAATCAAGCTTTAGAAAGCAAGGTTAGTTGAGAATTGAGAGAGTCGAACTTTAAACACCTGAGCGATTAGAGTGTATACACTTCCAGTGAGGGTTCGATGCTCGATTCTTTGTTCCCGGCTTTCATGAGCTATTTTCTTCTTGCAAGTTCACTTGTACTTTATTTTGTGATTTGAATTAGTGAGATCCAGTGCATATTTATTCTTGGAGAATTTAGTTACTTTTAAACCAAGTAGGTAAAAGCATTTTGCATATAGTTGCATTCATATAGATAGGTTGCATTACATACTTTCTACCATTCCTCTTCACTCTTATAGTTCCTCTTGAGCTTAGCAAGAGGACATGCTAATATTTAAGTGTGGGGAGATTTGATGAACCACTATTTCGTGGTACATCTTGTGCTTAATTGAGTGGATTTTATCCACTATACTCACATTTATTCATGTAATTGCATGTTTTATATTTTCCTTCCTGATTTTGTGCTATAATTGAAAACATGTTTCTTTGGTCTTAATTTAGCTAATCTCAATCCTATCTTATTACCATTCGATGTCGTGATATGTGTGTTAAGTATTTTCAGGTATTACAGGGAAGGAATGACTTAGAGGATGGAAAGGAGGCATGCAAAAGTGGAAGGAATACAAGAAGTTGAAGGAATTGCTAAAGCTGTCCAGCCTGACCTCGTGGTACTAAATCGACCATAACTTGAGTTACAGAGGTCCAAATGAGGCGGTTTTAGTTGTGGTGGAAAGCTAACATCCGCGGCTTCGTAACGATATATAATTTTTTATAGCTTCCCTGAAGATAGGTGACATTCATGCGTGGATCATGCGTACGCGTGACCTGGAGAAAATTCAATCCATGCGTACGCGTGGACGACGCGTACGCGTGTCTTTGCCGCGTGCTGGATGTATCAGAAATTACTGGGGGTGATTTCTAGGCAGTTTTTGACCAAGTTTTTGGCCCAGAAAATACAGATTAGAGGCTATAAAGTGGGGGAATCCATTCATTCATTCACACAACTCCATAATTCACAATTTTAGGTTTTAGATGTAGTTTTCTAGAGAGATAGGCTCTCTCCTCTCTCTTAGGATTTATGATTTAGGATTTCTCTTAGTTTTAGGTTTATCTCTTCTTGATTCCAGGTTCAATGTTCCTTTAATTTAGTTTCTCTTCTACTTTTATTTATTCTATTACTTTAATTATTTATTTTCCTAATTTGGTTTATGAACTCTCCATGTTGGATTTGATTTCTTTATTTAATGCAAATTGAGGTATTTCAGATTTAAGATTTCTTTCTTTTATTTATGTTACTGCTGCTTCCAATTTAAGGCATTTTTATTCGAATAGATTTTCTCCCTTTTGGCTTTGGTTAAGTAATTGGTGACAGTTGAGTTGTAAAACTTAGCTGTTGATGGAAAGTTGGAAATTGCTGGTTGATTTGGATCCCTCTAAAGCTAGTCTTTCCATAGGAGTTGACTAGGACTTGAGGAATCAAATTGATTAGTTGACTTGACTTTCCTTTATTTAGTAAGGGTTAACTAAGTGCGAGCAATAACAATTCTCATCACACCTGATAAGGATAACTAGGATGGGATTTCCAATTCTCATACCTTGCCAAGAGTTTTTCTAATTATTAATTTACTTTCTTGCCAATTTATTTTCTTGTTCCTTATTTTAAAAACCCAAAAACATACATTTTTCTATAACCAATAATAATTCATACTTTCCTGCAATTCCTAGAGAGACGACCCGAGGTTTAAATACTTCGGTTATCAATTTTATTAGGGGTTTGTTACTTGTGACAACCAAAATTTTGTACAAAAGGATTTTCTGTTAGTTTAGAAACTATACTTACAACGTGATTACTTTTGTGAATTATTTACTAGAAGAAATCCGTTCGTCAAAATGGCGCTGTTGCTGGGGAATTGCAAATGTGTGCCTTATTATTGGTTATTGTAAATATTTGCTTTTTCGTTTCTTTGTTAGTGTTTCTAGTATTAGGAGTTTATTTTCATTAATTTTTATTAATTTTTATTTTCTTTAACTACTATGAATTCTCACCCCTCTGGTTTCAAGTTTGGTTCCAATGTTGTTGTAAGGAATGGAAACTATAATGAAAATAGGCATCAAGGTTGGAAGAATCAAAGATGGGAGGAGCCACAAGGATTTGATCAACCCTCTTGGCAACAACCCCCTCCAATGCACTATAACCAACAACCATTCTATGATGCATACCAAGACAATAGTTATGGTAGACCTTTTCGTGACAACCAACCTCCACCAAATTACTATGGTCAAGAGCCATTCCAGGGAGCATAGAAAGATGATGAATATGGTGGACCCCTTGTAGTTACCAACAAACCCCACCATATGCTTATGAGCCCCCTCCTCAACATAACTTTGAACCACCATGCTCACAAGCACCTTACCACCAAACACCCCCATATGACCCTAACCCACATCCACTACACCAACCACCACATGAACCATACCCAGAACCACCACCTCAATATTCACCATCTCCATATCCTTATCAAGAAGAACAACCTCCGTATTATGAGCCCTTCCTCTCAACAAATGAACCCTCCTATCCACCCCAACCTCCATTGGATAACAACACACTCATCTCTAACATTATTGGTCTCACCTTTACACTCCAAAATCTTATATCCCGCATGAACCAACCCTCTACCTCTAATATTCAACCCTCAAGCTTTAGTGCGCTTCCTTTTCAACCACATAATAATCTTCCCATCCCATCACCACCCTCCATGGAAGAGCACCCACATCCATCAATCCAAGAGCAAGATGATCCTAGCTATGCTATTGACAAGGAAAAAGAGAAAAGGGATCATCTTTGCGAATTCATACTTCATAAGAAGCTAGAGGAGGCCCAAAATGTGGAGGTAGGAAAGACCCTTGAAGATGAAGGAATAGTTGAAACGAGTTGTCATGGAAAGGAAATCATCAAGGATGAGTATGATTTTATACTAAAACAACTGGACAAAGCAGTAATTATTGAAGAGGAAGAAATGGTTGAAGACTTGGGAGATGCAGAACCTTCATGGGAAAGTCCAGTCATAGAACCTCCTTCCAAGACGTTTGAATTTGATGTTGAAGAGGGTGTACAACCTCCAAGGCATATCATGGCTAAAGACTTTGAAGAAGTTGATCAAGAGATGGAGTTTAAAGAAGAAGAAGCACAACCTCCCATGCCCTTGGTGAGTAATGAAGAAGAGATTGAATTGGAAGAAAGCTACCAAGAGGAAGAGGTTAAACTTGAAGAAGCTTGCAAAGAGGTAGAAGTTGTCAAGGAAGAGCACAAGGGAGTAGAGCTTGAAATTACTTTGCCAAAGTTGTTGGAGACCTCTCCCCCTAAGTCACCATCATCCTTCACAACATTCAAGTGGGTAAAATTCATATCTCTTAGCTTTCTCATTCCACTTGAATCTGGTTTACTTGAGACAGATGGTCAACTTCGAGCTCTTTGTGGCTTTACGAGTAAGAGGAAGATGGCTAGTGGTAGGAGTTGTCATGCAAGATTCAATATGATGGAAGGATCAAAGTTTAAATGCAAAGGTTGGTGTAAAGCTCAACTGAATGGGTCTAGGAAGCTGTTTGGATGCCTTAGTGAGAATTCAGATTGCTTACCACCCGGATGGAATCATGATGATCAACTTGAAGACGGGTGTAGAATCAAGATTTGGGATCCGGGCATACAAGGGGATCAACTTTGGGAGCTCAAAGTTTGTGAAAAACTCTATCAAAGCTTGGGGAATGTACCTGGAATTGATAGAGATTGTTGGAAGTCCAAGAGTTGGTGGAAGTTTCAAGATGAGTTCAAGCACAAGCCGCCATGACAATGAGCTCATCCAATGTCCAACTTAAGGACAATAACTAAAAGTGCTAGGTGGGAGACAACCCACCATGCTATGATCTTTCATTTTTATTCTTAGTTTTGTTTTATTTTATTTTTATTAGTATTCATTCATAATTTCTGCATATTCATCTCTGCATTTTGCATTCTTCATAAAAAAAAAAAAACAAAGAGAAAAAGGCATCCTACGCGTGCGCGTGAACCACGCGCACGCGTCACATGCGACACTAAACCTTACAAAAATTTACGCGGGAGCTGTGCAGGAAGGGTGCCTTGCGCACGAGTGATGAGCGGATAATTTATACGCTTTTTGGCATTGTTTTTAGTATGTTTTTAGTAGGATGATCTAGTTACTTTTAGGGATATTTTTATTAGTTTTTATGTTAAATTCACATTTCTGGACTTTACTATGAGTTTGTGTGTTTTTCTGTGATTTCAGGTATTTTCTGGCTGAAATTGAGGGACTTGAGCAAAAATCAGATTCTGAGGTTGAAGAAGGACTGCTGATGCTGTTGGATTCTGACCTCCCTGCACTCAAAGTGGATTTTTTGGAGCTACAGAACTCAAAATGTCGCGCTTCCAATTGCGTTGGAAAGTAGACATCCAGGCTTTCCAGCAATATATAATAGTCCATACTTTGGCCGAGTTTAGACGACGTAAAAGGGCGTTGAACGCCAGCTCTACGCTGCTGTTTGGAGTTAAACGCCAGAAACACGTTACAAGCCAGAGTTGAACGCCAGAAATACGTTACAAACTGGCATTCAACTCCAAGAATGACCTCTCCACGTGTAAAATTCAAGCTCAGCCCAAGCACACACCAAGTGGGCCCCGGAAGTGGATTTATGCATCAATTACTTACTTCTGTAAACCCTAGTAACTAGTTTAGTATAAATAGGACTTTTTACTATTGTATTTTCATCTTTTTTGATCATCTTGGGATGTCTGGTTCTTAGATCATGGGGGCTGGCCATTCGGCCATGCATGAACTTTTCACTTATGTATTTTCAAATGGTAGAGTTTCTGCACTCCATAGATTAAGGTGTGGAGCTCTACTGTTCCTCATGAATTAATGCAAAGTACTACTGTTTTTCTATTCAATTCAACTTATTCCGCTTCTAAGATATTCATTCGCACTTCAACATGAATGTGATGAACATGACAATCATCATCATTCCCCCACGAACGCGTGCATGACAACCACTTCCGTTCCACCTTAGATTGGATGATTATCTCTTGGATCTCTTAATCAGAATCTTCGTGGTATAAGCTAGATTGATGGCGGCATTCATGAGAGTTCGGAAAGTCTAAACCTTGTCTGTGGTATTCCAAGCAGGACTCTGGGATTGAATGACTGTGACGGACTTTAAACTCGCGAGTGCTGGGCGTAGTGACAGACGCAAAAGGAGGGTGAATCCTATTCCAGTATGATCGAGAACCTCAGATGATTAGCCGTGCTGTGACAGAGCATTTGGACCATTTTCACAAGAGGATAGGATGCAGCCATTGACCACGGTGATGCCTCAGATGATTAGCCATGCAGTGACAGCGTATTGGACCATTTTCCAGAGAGGATGAAAAGTAGCCATTGACAATGGTGATGTCCTTACATAAAGCCAGCCATGGAAAGGAGTATGACTGATTGGATGAAGAAAAAGCAGAAGTTCAGAGGGACGAAAGCATCTCTATACCTTTATCTGAAATTCTCACAAATGATATACATAAGTATTTCTATCTTTATTTTCTGCCTATTAATTAATTATTTTCGAAAACTCCATAATCAATTATTATCCGCCTGACTGAGATTTACAAGATGACCATAGCTTGCTTCATACCAACAATCTCCGTGGGATCGACCCTTACTCACGTAAGGTTTATTACTTGGACGACCCAGTGCACTTGCTGGTTAGTTGTATCGAAGTTGTGAATGAAAAACAATTTATTAAGACGTGCGTACAGAGTTTTTGGCGCCGTTGCCTGAGATCACAATTTCGTGCACCAAGTTTTTGGCGCCGTTGCCGGGGATTTTTCGAGTTTGGACAACTGACGGTTCATTGTGTTGCTCTGATTGGGTAATTTTCTTCTTATTTTGTTTTCAAAAAAAATTTGTTTTCAAAAATCTTTCAAAAATTTCTCATCTGTTTTCGAAAATTATTCTAAAATTTTTTTTTAAGAATGAATTCTAGTGTTTCATGAAGCATGTTGAAGCCTGACTGGCTGTAAAGCCATGTCTAAATTCATTTGGACTGGGGCTTCCAACCCAACATTATCAAGAGCAAGCTAGTTGTTGCTAATCCACCTGCTGCTGTTCCAGATCCAAAAGATTTACATGCTAAAGCTTGACTGGCTATTAAGCCATGTCTAACCCTCAGATTGGAGATTTAGAATAAGAGTGCAAAATTCCTGGAATTCATGTTAAAAATTTTGAAATCCTTATTTTTCCTTTTTCACACTAATTTTTGAAAAATATAAAATAAAAATACAAAAAAATCACAAAATCAAAAAAAAAATCAAAAATATTTTGTGTTTCTTGTTTGAGTCTTGAGTCAATTTCAAGTTTGGTGTCAACTGCATTTTTCTAAAAATTCTATGCATTTTTCGAAAATTCATGCATTCATAGTGTTCTTCATGTTCTTCAAGTTGTTCTTGGTAAGTCTTCTTGTTTGATCTTGATGTTTTCTTGTTTTGTGTCTTTTCTTGTTTTTCATGTGCATTTTTGCATTCATAGTGTCTGAACATGAAAGATTTCTAAGTTTGGTGTCTTGCATGTTTTCTTTGCTTTGAAAATTTTTCAAAAATATGTTCTTGGTGTTCATCATGATCTTCAAAGTGTTCTTGGTGTTCATCTTGACATTCATAGCATTCTTGCATGCATTCATTGTTTTGATCCAAAATTTTCATGCATTGCATCATTTTCATGTTTTTCTCTCTCATCATTAAAAATTCAAAAATAAAAAAAAATATATCTTCCCCTTTTTCTCTCTTAAAATTTCGAAAATTTAGATTGACTTTTTCAAAAAATTTTAAAATCTAGTTGTTTTTATGAGTCAAATCAAATTTTCAATTTTAAAATCTTATCTTTTCAAAATCTTTTTCAAAAATCAAATCTTTTTCATTTTTCTTAGTTATTTTCGAAAATTTTAAAAATATTTTTTAAAAATCTTTCTCTTATCTTTATCACATAATTTTCGAAAATAACATCATCAATTAATGTTTTGATTCAAAAATTTCAAGTTTGTTACTTGCTTGTTAAGAAAGATTCAAACTTTAAGTTCTAGAATAATATCTTGTGATTTCTTGTGAATCAAGTCATTAATTGTGATTTTAAAAATCCAATCTTTTTCAAAACTAATTCTAATCATATCTTCTTAAAAATCTTATCTTTTTCAAAAATTTGATTTTCAAATATCTTTTCTAACTTCTTATCTTCTTATCTTTTCAAAATTGATTTCCAAATTTGTTTCAACTAACTAACTAACTTTTTGTTTGTTTCCTATCTCTTTCAAAACTACCTAACTAACTCTCTCTCTCTAATTTTCAAAAATATCTTCCTCTTTTTCAAAAATTCTTTTTAATTAACTAATTATTTTAATTTTTTATTTTAATTTTATTCCTAATTTTCGAAAATTACTAACCTTTTTCAAAAACTATTTTCGAAAATCCTTCTCTCTCATCTCCTTCTATTTATTTATTCATCTACTAACACTTCTCTTCATCTCACATCTCTGCTCTCCCCACCCTTGTGTTTCTTTCTTTACATTACATTCTTTTCTTCTTCTTTTCTTCTACTCACACAGGGACCTCTGAATGCCAATTTATTTGGTAATGAGACTTGGGGAGATGAACCTCCCCTGTTCACCAATGAACTAAATGCATTGGATCAACTGAGATTGCCTCAGAAGAAACAGGATCATGGAAAGTTCCTAATACTTTGTACCATAGACACCATGACCTTTGAGAAGGCTCTATGTGACCTGGGGTCAGGAATAAACCTCATGCCACTCTCTGTAATGGAGAAACTGGGAATCTTTGAGGTACAAGCTGCTAAAATATCATTAGAGATGGCAGACAATTCCAGAAAACAGGCTTATGGACAAGTAGAGGACATGTTGTGTTTTTCTATGATTTCAGGTATTTTCTGGCTGAAATTGAGGGACTTGAGCAAAAATCAGATTCAGAGGTTGAAGAAGGACTGCTGATGTTGTTGGATTCTGACCTCCCTGCACTCAAAGTGGATTTTCTGGAGCTACAGAACTCAAAATGGCGCGCTTCCAATTGCGTTGGAAAGTATACATCCAGGGCTTTCCAGCAATATATAATAGTCTATACTTTGGCCGAGTTTAGACGATGTAAAAGGGCGTTGAACGCCAGCTCTACGCTGCTGTCTGGAGTTAAACGCCAGAGACACGTTACAAGCCAGAGTTGAACGCCAGAAATACGTTACAAACTGGCGTTCAACTCCAAGAATGACCTCTCCACGTGTAAACTTCAAGCTCAGCCCAAGAACACACCAAGTGGGCCCCGGAAGTGGATTTATGCATCAATTACTTACTTCTGTAAACCTTAGTAACTAGTTTAGTATAAATAGGACTTTTTACTATTGTATTTTCATCTTTTTTGATCATCTTGGGATGTCTGGTTCTTAGATCATGGGCGCTGGCCATTCAGCCATGCCTGAACCTTTCACTTATGTATTTTCAAACGGTAGAGTTTCTGCACTCCATAGATTAAGGTGTGGAGCTCTGCTGTTCCTCATGAATTAATGCAAAGT
>NC_029791.2:32888220-32929133 GCF_000816755.2 Arachis ipaensis
GGACTGATTGGATGAAGACAGCAGGAAAGCAGAAGTTCAGAGGGACGAAAGCATCTCTATACCTTTATCTGAAATTCTCACAAATGATATACATAAGTATTTCTATCTTTATTTTCTGCCTATTAATTAATTATTTTTGAAAACTCCATAATCAATTATTATCCGACTGACAGAGATTTACAAGATGACCATAGCTTGCTTCATACCAACAATCTCCGTGGGGTCGACCCTTACTCACGTAAGGTTTATTACTTGGACCACCCAGTGCACTTGCTGGTTAGTTGTATCGAAGTTGTGAATGAAAAACAATTTATTAAGACGTGCGTACAGAGTTTTTGGCGCCGTTACCTGAGATTACAACTTCGTGCACCAACGAGCCAACCCACGCGTACGCATGGATGACGCGTGCGCGTCACCCGTATTTTAGTCTCCCCACGCGTAAGCATCAGCGACGCGTACGCGTGGATTGCCAGATCGGCGTCAATGGGTAATTTGGCCGAGAGTTGTGCTGCCTTGGTGTTGGTATTATGCGTTTAGCACAACCAGTGGTCACGCGTACGCGTGACCGACGCTTACGTGTCACTAGGATTCTTGCTCAGCCACGCGTAAGCGTGGACGACGCTTACACGTTGCCTCTTCTTTTGCACACCCACGCGTACGCATGGGCGATGCTTACGCATCGCTTCACAGATTCCATTCTTCTCTTTTTCTCTCTCATTTCTCATTCTTTCCTCCTCCTTTCCTACTTTCATTTCCTCCCTCTTCATTCTCATTTTTTTTCCTCATTACATTTACATTCTTTCATTCATTGCATTTTAACTGTATGCATGTTTTTGTTTTTTTTCTGTGTTTATTATTTTTCTATTGGTATTAAATGTCCTTATTCCACTATTGCATTTCTCTTGCTTTCTTTTGGTGCTTAGTGACTTGTTTTACACTATTGGATGATATTATTTATCTGTCAATGCCAATCTTTTATGATACATATATCCCTTTTGCATTGACATGAATTTATATTATCTTGCATTACCCACACTCTCTCCCATTGTTGCAACTTTTACACTATTGATATGCCATTTGCTTCTACTTTTTTCTCACTTGCATGTTGTAGCTACCATATAATTGAGACCCTCATTATTCGGCATTAACCCACCCATACTTTATTTTTTTTCTTATCTTTATTTCTGGGTTACTTTTCTTCTCTTTCCTCTTCTTTCAGGATGGCCACCGAGAAGGGAAATGAGAAGCTTTTCAATAGGGACGACAAAGAAGTCCATCTACACAATCTATGGAGAAAAGTGTCAGTTGGAGCAACCCGTCCACTTGCACATCTTAGCATGCACCGAGGACGGTGCAATCTTTAAGTGTGGGGAGGTTGATACCGACTTCCGTGGGTTAGTTACCTTCTTTTCAGCACCAATGTTTAATTTTCTTTGTTAGTTCATTGTTGCATTTGCATGTTTGATTGCATGTTTGCTTGATTTTGTGCATATTTTACCACTACTTGGTTGAAGTAATATTTTCTTTTTCAAAAAACTTTTTATAACATTTCACTAATTTGATTTAAAATTTTTGATAAACTTATTTGAAGGAATATTATACTAGAACATGGTTTAGAGCTCGAACACACAAAACCTGTGAGATTTTGAGCCTATTTGAATTGGTTGCATTCTATCAACCAATATTTTATTTTTGGTGTGGGTTGTTCTCTCTAAAATTGTGATCTTTGTCTTGCTTAATTATATATTTCCATTATTTGATGTATGCATGTACTTATATGATTGAGGCCTTATTTCACTAAGCTTACATACCCATATGGCCTTACCTTTCATTATCCCTTGCAAACCAATTTTGAGCCTATTTTACCCCTTTATTTTTTACTTTAGCTCATCACTAACTCTAAGCAGAAAACAATAATGTCCTTAATTTGAATCCTTGGTTAGCTTAGACTAGTAAGAGTGTTCATGATTTAAGTGTGGGGATGTTGGGTTTGGAAACGTTTGGTTTAAGAATTGGGCGTTGTATATCTTTATGAGAATATGAAAGAAATGTTTAGGACATGTTCATGCATTCAATAATTTAATCATATGCATTGAGAAAATTAAAAAAATAAAATAAAATAAAATAAAAAGAAAAAAAAAGAAGGAAAAAAAAAGGAAAAAAATAAAGGAGAAAAAGAAAAGAAAAAAGAGCAAATAATAAAAGGGGACAAAATTTCCCAAAGTAAATGGTGATAGCAATGCATATGTACTATACTCAAATCAGGATGCATGAATATGTGCAAAATATGGTTAATGGACAGTTAGGTTTTGTATTGTGATTACATGGATTGTCTTAAGTTAGGTAGAAAGTTTAGGTTAATTAAGGATTCAGATTTTAGTCCATTTGACCAAATACAATCCTACCTTTTAACCTAACCCCATTACAACCCTTAAAAGACCTCTTGATATGTGTATTTGTGCATCAAATTTGTGTTGATTGGTAGAGGAAAATCAAGCTTTAGAAAGCAAGGTTAGTTGAGAATTGAGAGAGTCGAACTTTAAACACCTGAGCGATTAGAGTGTATACACTTCCAGTGAGGGTTCGATGCTCGATTCTTTGTTCCCGGCTTTCATGAGCTATTTTCTTCTTGCAAGTTCACTTGTACTTTATTTTGTGATTTGAATTAGTGAGATCCAGTGCATATTTATTCTTGGAGAATTTAGTTACTTTTAAACCAAGTAGGTAAAAGCATTTTGCATATAGTTGCATCTGTATAAATAGGTTGCATTACATACTTTCTACCATTCCTCTTCACTCTTATAGTTCCTCTTGAGCTTAGCATGAGGACATGCTAATGTTTAAGTGTGGAGAGATTTGATGCACCACTATTTCGTGGTACATCTTGTGCTTAATTGAGTGGATTTTATCCACTATACTCACATTTTTTCATGTAATTGCATGTTTTACATTTTCCTTCTTGATTTTGTGCTATGATTGAAAACATGTTTCTTTGGTCTTAATTTAGCTAATCTTAATCCTCTTTTATTACCATTCGATGCCGTGATATGTGTGTTAAGTGTTTTCAGGGATTAAAGGGCAGGAATGGCTTAGAGGATGGAAGGGAGGCATCCAGAAGTGGAAAGAATACAAGAAGTTGAAGGAATTGCTAAAGCTGTCCAGCCTGACCTCCTGGTACTAAATCGACCATAACTTGAGCTACAAAGGTCCAAATGAGGCGGTTTTAGTTGCGTTGGAAAGCTAACATTTGGGGTTTCGCAACGATATATAATTTCCCAAAGCTTCTTCGAAGATAGGTGACGCGCATGCGTGGATCACGCGTACGCGTGACCTGGAGAAAATTCAATCCACGCGTACGCGTGAACGACGCGTACGCGTGACTTTGCCGCGTACTGGACGTATCAGAAATCGCTGGGGGCGATTTATGGGCTGTTTTTTATCCAATTTTTGGCTCAGAAAACACAGATTAGAGGCTATAAAGTGGGAGAATCCATTCATTTATTCACACAACTCCATAATTCACAATTTTAGGTTTTAGATGTAGTTTTCTAGAGAGAGAGGCTCTCTCCTCTCTCTTAGGATTTAGGATTTAGGATTTCTCTTAGTTTTAGGTTTATCTATTCTTCATTCTAGGTTCAATGTTCCTTTAATTTGATTTTTCTTCTAATTTAATTTGTTTCTTCTCAATTTTATTATTTATTTAATTACTTTCAATTTTATTTCCATTATCATGTCTCTTTTCTATTCCAAACTCCCAACAACGAAAATGGTATGCATGATGACAGAGTAGACTCCCAACTTGACATGGGGGTTGATTAAGAGGAGACACTTGAGTTAGAATGCTCAAGTGATTAGTTAAATTAGAAGTTGTTGGCTAATTCTCTATTTACTAACGCTAGACCTTCCCAAGGGAGAGGACTAGGATTTGCGAATAAGAGTTAGCTCAATCACTTAACTTTCCTTTATTTAGTAAGGGTTAACTAAGTGAAAACAACAACCTTTTGATACCACACTTGAGAAAATCCAACAAGGATAGAACTTCCAATTAATCTTCCCCCGGTCAAGGCTTTTTATTTAATTATATAAATCTTTTTTAATTTATATTGCCTTAATTCACAATCCTTTACTTTTCTGTTATTCAACTCTTAAAATTTCTCAGAAAATTCATAACCAATAATAACTACACCTCCTTGCAATTCCTTGAGAGACGACCCAAGGTTTAAATACTTCGGTTATAAATTTTATTGGGTTTTGTTACTTGTGACAACCAAAGTTTTTGTACGAAAGGATTCTCTGTTGGTTTAGAAACTATACTTACAATGAGACTTTATTTGTGAATTTCTTTACTGACAGAAACCCGTTCGTCATGGATCTAGTGCCAACTTGTGTGAGATAACTGAGGGACTAATGCCGGGCATGTCGGCAAGAGTCCAAGCGAAGGGATCGGCATGTTGTTGTAGAAACTCCTGAAATAAAGCTTTCTCTTCTGGCCTAAGTGTGGTTCCTACATAAGTAAATTTGTTAGGGTCATTGTTAAAATAAACCTTTTATAAATCCTCTGTTGGGGTTGGTCTTTTGAAGTCATCGGCCCTTGGGTTAAGGTCGGCAAGGGTTGGGAGGTTGGCAGAATTGCAAACGCTATTTACTTGTGGACCCATAGCTTGGCCAGGCTTTTTCAAGCTGATGTTATAACACTGGCGAGCTTCATGATTGTCGCTGTGAATAGTCGCAATGAGGTCATCCTGCACAGGAAACTTAACGCAAAGATGAATTGTAGATACTATAGCGGCAAACCGTTATAAAAAGGGTCGGCCGAGTATTAAATTATTAGGGCTAAAGCAGTCGACAATTAAATATTGAACAATTGAAGTTTTTGATAGCGGATGCTCACCCAGTGTGGTTTGTAACCACACAGAGCCCAATACCGGGACTCGTTCCCTTGAGAATCCGACTAAATCTCCAGCGGAAGGTTGAAGTATGTTGTTGCTCAGCTTCATTTTCTGAAATGTAGAATAGAAAAGAACATTGGCGCTGCTTCCAAGGTCCAGTAGTACTTTTCGTACCAAAAGGTCCCCTATTTAGATGGAGATGACGATTGGGTCATCTAGATTTGTGATATTTGCATTGAAGTCAGAAGCCTGAAATGTCATTTGAGGAAAATGTGAGGGCGCTTGGTTGTTGCCGAGGTTGCTTTCCACCGATAGCATAGCTCGGTACGAACGCTTCCTTGCCGAGTTTGTGGCTCTTCCTCCTGCAAAACCTCTAGAAATGCGGTTAATAACTCCTCGTGGTTGATCGGGGTGGCCTGAAGTCCCCCTTTCTTTGTCACGGGAGTGTTGTCCTACCGAGCCTTGCCGAGTTTGTAGCTCATCCACCTGCAAAACCTCCAGAAATACAGTTAATAATTCCTCGGGGTTGATCGGGGTGACTTGAGGTTGCCTTTTCTTTGTCACAGGAGTGTTGTCTTGCTGAGAAATTATCAACAGGAAATAGGGTACGCCTTTGTATGTGGCCACTGATATACTTGTCCAAGTGACCTTGACGAGCTAGTCACTCTAGGAGGTCTTTAACAATGATGCACTCGTCAGTAGTGTGTCCGTGCTTCTGATAAGGTGCAATATTTTGATTTGTCGATATTTTTTGCATCCTAATAGGTGCCAGATTTTCGCGGAGGTTTGATCAACTTGGAGTTGAAAATTTCTTTGATGATGTCGTCTCTCTTTGTATTGAACTGAGTGTATGACTTATAGCGAGGGGTTAGCTTGAAATTCTTCTTACTGTATCGAGTTTTATCCTCGTCTTTATACTGAGGTTTGTCCACCTTCCGAGCTTGTCATAGTTCCTCAATGTCCATATGTCCTTTTGCTTTTTCGCAAAACTTGGCCAGGGTCTTTGGTTTGCCTACTGCGATTGCTTCTTGGAATTTGCTTGGTCGGAGTCCACTTTTGATGGTATGCAAATGCACCTCGAGATGGAGATCTGGTATGCTCAGGGCCACTTTTGTGAAACGAGTCATGTAGTCCTTCAAACCTTTATTCTGGCCTTGTTTGATTGTGTTCAGGTAGTCGGAATCATGTAGGTAGATGGCAGATCCAGCAAAGTGATCCTCAAAAAGCTTTGCTATTTCCCGAAAATGAAAAATAGAATCTGCAGGCAAAGAACAAAACCAATCAAATGCAGGACCATCTAAATAAGATGGAAAATAACGACATAAGACAGAACCGGAAGCACCGTTTACAATCATTATGGATCTGAACTTTTTGAGGTATTTCTTCGGATCTCCCAACCCGTCGTAGGGGGTTAAGGTTAGTGGCAAGGTGAACTTTCTGGGTAGCTCGAAATTCATAACGTCGGCCGTGAATGGCCCTACAGAGTTATCGGATTCTGTATTTTCGTTTTCTGGTTGAGCTTCTTCGTTTCGCGGAGGCTGAGCTTCTTCGTTTCGTGGAGGCCGAGCTTCTTCAATCCGAATAGTTTTGGAAATATGCGTCGGATCAGATTAGTGCTCTTCCTCCTCTGGTTGTTCACGACGATCATTATTGTTTTCAATCTGAGTATTCGCTAACTCGGCAATCTAATTTGCCATTCTCTGATTTTCTTTTGTCATGCGCTGATTCGCCTCCGCCATACATTAGTTGGCTTGTTGTAGCTCAGTTACCATCCGGAGAAGTTCAGATAGTGTGGGTGGAGGTGCATCAACCATGGATAAATGTGATAGTATTGAGGCCGATGAATAAGAAAGATTTTATATTCTCGGCCCTACGGTGGGTGCCAATTGTTCTTGCGTGGATGAACTTGGGACAACTCGGTTCCTGGTAGCTGATGCCAAATTATAAGCTTGGAAGTCCGAGCTCTTCGTCCGAGAGTGTACCACGTTGTGGAGAGAACAAAGAGGGGGAGTGTGTAAACCCCGGTTAAATTAGTAGATAATTAGTCAATAAATTAATTTTTAATAAGGAGGATTAGAAATGTGAATATTATATTAAATTAGGGAAGAGCTCATCGAAACGAGAATTTTGACACTAATTTCGAAAAAATCGGTCCAAGATTGGACCGAACGGGCCGAACCGGGCCCAAATCGGGCCCGTGGGCCCAACCAGCCCATCACTTAAGAAGACCGAAGCCTTCTCTTTTCTTTCATTCAGCGTAAATGAAGCTTTCAGCTTCCAGGGAGAGGAGAAATGAGAAAAGCTCCCGAAACCCTTACGTTAATTTTCGATCTTCGTAACTTCTCCGTCCGAGCTCCGATCGCCGCACCGTTTACGGCCACGCGTTCATCGCGTCGAGCTCTACATTTCTACCGGAACAATTTCATAGGTAAGCCCTTAAATATTCTCAGCCACTCTTTTCCCCCAATTTTCAAGTTTTGAGAAGGGGTATTGAATTTCTTTGATTTTTGATGTTTTAGGATCCAATTAGCTTGAGGAAAATGTTCACTCTTGCTTATGTGAAGCTTGGGTAAGGTGAGGATATGATAATTCTATTTTATTTTCATTGAATTTGAGTTTTGAGTATTAAATTAGATATATATGTGTTATGAATGTGTATTAGGTTATGAATAAATAATTGGAGCTTGGAATTGTGGATATTGGAACTTGGAGAAAAAAGAATGAATTACGTTTTGAATTGGAACTATTGATGGACGGAATGGGAGGTGTAATAATGAAAGATAAGGATTGAATATAATTGATGTATGATGATGAATGAGATGCGATTGAGAATGATGTGGATGTTGATGAATTATAATTGAATTATTTATATGGCTTGAATAATTTAATGATTTGAGATACGAGGTTCCCTGGATTAAGTGTCGTGGCTTGCCACCACGTGTACCAGGTTGAAAACTCGATACTCTGTTGACCCTACGACGTAAGTGTGACCGGGCACTATATAAATTCCCGGGAATGTTACCCCCATTGAGTAATATTGATTATTTGAGATAAAGCTATGCATAGACTCTTGGGGATGCACGTCGGGGGACAGTCTAAGGACAATTCAGACTTGTCGGGTTGGCTGGATAACCGACAGATGAGCCTCATCAGCCATAGGACAGGCATGCATCATATGCATAATACTTGAATTACTTGCTTGTGTTTTAATTGGGTGTGCCTATATGTATTTGCCATGTTAAATGTGTATTTGTTACTTGCAGTAATTGTAACCTTCTTGTACTTGTCTTTATCTGTCTATTTGTCTGTGAAAATCCATGATGGAGTTGGAGGTATGGAGGAATGGCAGTATGCTACTTAGATTTAAGGTTAAGTTAAGCTAGGTTTAAATATTCTTAGAAAACCACCTCTTATGGCTCTGTATATATGTGTAAATATTCTCCGGCCAGTCTTGACTTCGCAGGCTGAGTTAGGAGCTTGTTATTTTGTATCTTTGGCACTCTTTTCCTACTTCTGTTATCTTATGTTTGACAGTTACGGTTTTCTTAGCACGCAAGTTAACTCGTTCCTTGAGCGTTGCGCTTTTATCTCACGATTTTTATTTCCCCTATTCTTCAAGGCTCCTAGCATATTATAATTCTTCTGCTATTATATGTACTCATTTTATTTTAGAGGTCGTAATACCACACCACCTTCGTTTTACGACTTAAGCGTAAAGCTTAGTGTGGTAGGGTGTTACAGAGTGTACATGCAAAAGGCACTCTGATGTTTAAGTTACTATTGTGAATTCAATGTGTTTAAGAGGATAAAATATCAAACCTTTATAGGTGAAGTAGAATAGGTCGGTTAAGGTTCCATTAGTCATCTATATTGAAGAGCAATTATTATAGATTGGTAGGTTACAGCATCTAACCGAACATTTTTATTCTAGGTTATAATTCGTTTATAGCCAATTTATAACGCATGATGCCAATTTATAGCTTTTGATTTGTAAGAGTCATATCAGGACATATATATTTTGTCAATCAAACTATTAAATTACGATAATTTTTAGTAAAGATCATGTTTTGCTTGGATTTTGATTCGGTTTTAACATTAAGTGTCGACCAAATTTATATTAGTGACCTCAATTTGAAGGGTAAACATAACTCTTTTTACAGAGTTTGACCTAGACTACTCAATGTAATGAAACTTTTTTGCCAAAAATATGAATACTTCATTATTTTTAGCACAATTTTACAAACAAAATGTTTCAAGTGCTTGCATAAGAATAGAATCAAACTGAAATATTAACTTGAAATGAAATTAAAATTCGAAAGAAACAAACAAATACTCAAAAAGAAATGATGAATGAACAAATAAAGAACATTAATTAAGGAATTGAAAACAAGGCTAAAGATAGAATGAACAAAAAAAATAAATAATAAACCATTTCAATATTTAAAAATATTAAAAATCTATCAAATCTTGCTGCCTTCAATCATTTCTAAGTGATAAAATAATCATGTTCCCTCTAAGAGTTCATGCTTGGACCATACGTAGTGAAATAGACCACAACAATACAAAGTACAACTAACAAGAGTTGATGTTTTACGGGATGCCAGCTAGCTGAGGAAAGAGACTTAGGCAAAAACTAATTACAAAATTAATTATTATATATTTATAATAAAAAATATAATTTAATTTATTTTTAATATATATTTTATATTTTAATATACATTTTATACGAATGGGTGATTTAACCACCGATTTTATATATACACGCTTATCATAGTTATAATACAGTATTGCAAGGGAAGAGGAAATGCAGATAGGGATGGATACGGACAGCTATATATACACTTGCTGGGTTCCATATATCTCGAATAAAAGTAATCCAAAATTGTGTATTCAATGGCACCTTTATATTTTCATATCTTTAATTTATGATTGAATCGATTCTAAAACTTGATTTCTCTCGATCAATTTTTTTTTCTTCTGAATTTATAATTTTAAATAAATATAAAGAAAATATAACATTTGAGTTATAGTTTTTTGACAGAATAATTATAATATTGTTATAATAGATAAAATATTTAATATACTAGATTTTAATATAGGTTATAAATTTAAGTTTTCAAATGAAGTATTAGGAAGAATGTAACATCATTTAAATGAAGTATGACAAGATGAATAAGGATATAGTCATATAGATATACAAAGACAGTCAACAAAATATAATTGGAATAAGATGGAAATTTAATGAAAAATATTAGGAGTTATTAGAATTTTTTTTTATTATCAGGGTAAGTATCCATAAATATCAATTAATTTTTCTAAAAGCTTTTCCTTTCCTGAATATATCCTAAAACCTTTATTTATTATGTTAAAAAGATATGATTTTTCAATATACTTTGGTAATATTTTTTTATTTTGGTTAAGTGCACAGTTATTAGAATACCTTAAACAAAGAGTAATTTAAACAGCTATTACTAAATAACATTAATTAATAATAAGGAGAGAAGCTGAATAATTTTAAATAGATTTATTGAAAAAGTTATATAAAGTAAAAGGATTAAATATGATTTTGTCTTTTAAGGTATAGGCCAAAATTTTTTTTCGTTTTTGACTTTTTTTTATATATACAAAATCGTCCTTAAGATTTAAAATCATATTTTAAAATCGTTTGTAGAAAAGAAGCAGTCTATAATTCACCTTTGCTTCCACTTCTACCGCCATTTTCGTACAATTTTGGTCTCTGAAGTAAGGACAATTTTAAAATTAAGTTAAATTTTAAGGACGATTTTGTATGGCAAAAAATATTTAAATTATTTTATGTGATGAGTTAATAGATAATTTATTTTGTTAATGTGACAATACAGATATGATGTTTGTGTATGTAAAAGTGAATCTTAGTAATGTTTAAAATTATGAGTAGAGAAAAATACTTTCAATAATAAAATGAACATACGTAATAATAATGATTATTATTCAATATCATAATTAAATGTTTAATATATATTTTTATTTATAAATCTTTGGTTATTCTACTTTAAAAAATTTTGATACTCTAACATGAAAAATGTTATTATTTCATTATAAAAAAGTTGATTATTTTAGTATTATATATATAACAATTATAAGTGGTGAATGATATTTAGTATTCATAAAATAATTCTATGTTTTTATATTATTGATTTTTTTAGTATGTCACCCATTTTACTTTATTTATACTTATATGTCTAATATATCTCTTTTTTTAATTTTAAATTTGTTTTGGAAATTTTCTCAAAAAATGACGTCTAAATTCAGCAAATTCTTTTGCTTATGGAGTTGAGAGGAGAGAATAATGCAAAAATTTGGTTTTTCTTTTTTTCTTTTTTTTGAAATCACATGTTGCGATTGTCTTCTTAATAATAAAATATTTTCTTAAGATAAAATGGTTAGATGGTCCGATTTAAGCATTCAAAAAAAATTAAATTTTAATTTAATACAAATCAAATCCTTTACTTTCAACCTCTTAAATTTTATTGTCCGTTTTCTGTACCAAATCAAACCGTTTTCTACTTACAAATGGTCCCACATTTGGATATAGCATCCCAAATCCCAATAGCCCATTTGTGAAATAATTTCCTCTCTAAATTTTAACTTAAAATTTTGAATTTAAGTATAGTCAGAAATTAATTAAAGAATAGAAGTAAAAATGGTGTTGCTATCATATATTGTTACATAGAGTGTAATCTACACAAATATAGATTTATAAAATTCAATAACATGCAAAACGTAGATTACATTTTGATTGCACCTGAAAATAATAAAACTGCATGCAGACTTCAAAACGCAGTATACATTTGGCAGAGAAGCAGCTTGAAGCCTCGAAACGTGTCTTGCTTCCTGCATGCAGGCAATGACTGAACGTGTTGACCACTTGAAACTTCTAAAACGCAAGTTGCGTTTAGTAGCAGTCATGAGCAAAATGCAAGTTGCGTATGACAGGTTCTTAGGCTGCATGAATGCCACGTGTTGGAAGAGAGTGGTGATGAAATCTATAAAACCGAAACTGAAAGCAAAACACAGAAAATAAAGATAGAAGAGGTGAAAGGCTTGCTGAGAGAAGTTATAGTGAGGAGTTTTAAGTTGCAAGGTTGTACTGAAAATTTGTGAGAAGAAGAAGAAGAGTAGAAAATTTAGGGTAAATATTATAAAATAAAAAATAGTTCGTAATTTTACTAAACGTGAAAAACACATTATTAAATATTTGGATCATTCTTAATGGGTATATATATATATATATTATTGTTATCGTTATTATTAACAGTATTATTAGGATTTATTATTGCTACTGTAATTATACTATTNAATAATAAGCTCTAAGAATACGGATACAAGCTCCAAAAATATATGATGGAGAACTCTTACACCTTGAACTTCTTCATTCTCACGCTAAATGGAGAGCGTTTTTATTTGAACATGAGACCTTGGCATCTTCTCAGTTATTGCTTTCAACCATATCGGCAGAGTTTGGTAAAAAACTTTTCAATCATCGAAAATTTTGGCGACAGATTTCTGCTTTGCCAATCAATAAGCCTTTCGGTAACTTGCAGTGTAGTTGAACCTCGACTGAACTTCTGCAATAATAGACTTCACCTTTATCGACGGGTCCGCTTCAATCAACGGCCTAATGGCATTTGCAATTGTATCTGAGTCCAACTTGGCATGATCTTGTGAAATTGTGCCCGTGGTGCACGTGTGTTTGTCATTATATCTCCTAATCTTCCAACACCCATTCTTTCGAATCAAGCTAGCTCGGATAAGCCAATCGCACCCTGCACCATAGCCCTTACATTTTGCATAGAATGTTTGCGGCTCAGACTCATAAATAGTGTAATCAACTCCTCTAGAGATAGTGTAACCTTTGATTGCAGATATCACCGAATCCCTAGAACCAAATTCCATTCCGACTCTAAACTCACCATCTTCCACCGCAACGTCGCCTTCACCTACGACATGCGAACCACCATCAGTCGGACAAAGCATATAAAATTAATGGTTAATAACCATAAGATAACATACCGATATTCGCATACTCAAAAAATTTTGGTGCATGCATGGCTTCGAGATTTAGAATCCGCATAAAAGATGGAACTCTAAAGAGTGCTGATTTACGATCGAATTCGCCTCATTTTGTACTGCCGGATTGCCTGCCAAATCTCCATCCTCGTTTTTGTCATCGACTTCATAGTTGGCTTCAAACTCCTCTTCACTGTCGTTGTTATCTTCTTCCCAATCTGTATCCCTGATTTCATCAACGTTGACATCGTCACCAACCGAATCCATCCCCGTATGCTGTTCAAACTCAATGTACAGCTCGATCATCGGCATGTGAAACCGGGTTTGTTGATAAATACAGAACATATGTTGCATACTTGCGTCGTCAATGATGGACATTAATTGAAACTGTATCAGCCACCAAATACTTGTACAGGATTTCTGTATAAAATGTTGCTCACCCTCTTTGAAATGTGACTTTGTATATTATCACACAGACCATTTTGTAACTCTACAAAACTGATGGTGCACGAAATAACAAACGATAAGGGACATTCACAAACAAAAGTCACTCCTTCGTGTGTGTTTGGTATAATCTCACCATTATAATATACGCGCAAATTTACAACACCTTCCATAATCTCAACCTCAACTAACTTTATTTTTTTTGACACGGTTAATTGCCAAAAAAGCACACCACTAAGGACTTTATGTAAGAAAGAGTAAGAGGAGAAGTGAAGACGAAGATGAATAAAACTGGACTTCGTATTTATAGGAAAAGCTGTGGATTTAAATATTATTTTGTGTACAAAACGCAACCTGCGTTTTGGGGCTTCCAAGAAAAAATTTCTAACACTCACAAAACGCAACCTACGTTTGTGGACTTCAAAAAAATTTTGAATTTTCTAGCTCAAAAAACGCAACCTGCGTTTTGCCTAAAACAAAATTAAAAAAAATGAAAATGTCAAAACGTAACTTGTGTTTAGTGTGTTTCAAAATTAAAAAAAATAAACAAATTCAAAACGCAACTTGCGTTTTAGATCTGGCACCATAACAGTGCAATTTTTTTGCACACGTCCATTTCATCGTGTTACACACTATTTCTTTCCATAACAAAAAAAAAACAGCCAAGTATTGTACTATTTTAAATAATTGCCAATGCCGTGGACCCTACAACTATTATTATTGTTTGAATAAAGTTTTATTTTTTGTCTTAATTTTTAGGCTAAAATTTTTATATATGAATAATTTTAATGTGAAATACAAAAATATTTGATGATTTTGGTGTTCTACAGGGTTGTGGTAGTAGCACAAAACGTCACTGACGTTTTGCAATAAATTTTTTTTTTAATCATCAAAGAACAAAACTTCACTGACGTTTTGTAATAAAAAATATTATTTTAATTATTAAAACAGAAAACGTCACTGACGTTTTGTTAGAAAAATATTATTTTAATTGAAGAAACACAAAACGTCATTAACGTTTTGTAAATGGCCATAGTTGTGTTTAACACACAATTTGGTTCATGACGAAGGATTTCACCTCTAGTGATACAATATTAAAAAGAAAAAGTTCTATGTGACTTTGTATATTATCACACAGACCATTTTGTAACTCTACAAAACTGATGGTGCACGAAATAACAAACGATAAGGGACATTCACAAACAAAAGTCACTCCTTCGTGTGTGTTTGGTATAATCTCACCATTATAATATACGCGCAAATTTACAACACCTTCCATAATCTCAACCTCAACTAACTTTATTTTTTTTGACACGGTTAATTGCCAAAAAAGCACACCACTAAGGACTTTATGTAAGAAAGAGTAAGAGGAGAAGTGAAGACGAAGATGAATAAAACTGGACTTCGTATTTATAGGAAAAGCTGTGGATTTAAATATTATTTTGTGTACAAAACGCAACCTGCGTTTTGGGGCTTCCAAGAAAAAATTTCTAACACTCACAAAACGCAACCTACGTTTGTGGACTTCAAAAAAATTTTGAATTTTCTAGCTCAAAAAACGCAACCTGCGTTTTGCCTAAAACAAAATTAAAAAAAATGAAAATGTCAAAACGTAACTTGTGTTTAGTGTGTTTCAAAATTAAAAAAAATAAACAAATTCAAAACGCAACTTGCGTTTTAGATCTGGCACCATAACAGTGCAATTTTTTTGCACACGTCCATTTCATCGTGTTACACACTATTTCTTTCCATAACAAAAAAAAAACAGCCAAGTATTGTACTATTTTAAATAATTGCCAATGCCGTGGACCCTACAACTATTATTATTGTTTGAATAAAGTTTTATTTTTTGTCTTAATTTTTAGGCTAAAATTTTTATATATGAATAATTTTAATGTGAAATACAAAAATATTTGATGATTTTGGTGTTCTACAGGGTTGTGGTAGTAGCACAAAACGTCACTGACGTTTTGCAATAAATTTTTTTTTTAATCATCAAAGAACAAAACTTCACTGACGTTTTGTAATAAAAAATATTATTTTAATTATTAAAACAGAAAACGTCACTGACGTTTTGTTAGAAAAATATTATTTTAATTGAAGAAACACAAAACGTCATTAACGTTTTGTAAATGGCCATAGTTGTGTTTAACACACAATTTGGTTCATGACGAAGGATTTCACCTCTAGTGATACAATATTAAAAAGAAAAAGTTCTAATTTTTACGGCTAACTAACTCTTATGATTGGTAATATGCACTATATTCGTGGGTATTCAATTCAACCCCATCCAATTAGATAGGTTGTTAACCCAATTCCCAATGGATAAAATAAGGTACGGGCCGGGTAAAGTTTTTGTGTGAGGCGGATAGAGTGTGGGTTGAGTCTCAATCTTATCCGATCAACCCGTACTCTATATATGTATATGTTATATACTTCTATAAAAATATATTTTAAGTGAATATTAAATTAAAGATCTCTCATTAAATGTAAAAGATTCTTAGCTACTAAAAAAATTATTAATTAATAATTTAATACTTTTTTATACATAAAAATCAGTTCTATTTTAAATTATTATCAAGTTATATAATAATATTATATTTTTTTTTTTGTAAACCGCAGGTTAAAAATGGATAGAATTAAGAATGAGATATTTTCAACCCATAAATAAAATAGAATTAAATTTATATAAAAAATTTAACCCACAAATAAAATTAGGATTAACTCTAAATTTTACCTTAGTCTACCCATTACCACTCCTAATTATGATAGACGTTATTATATATAATACCTATTTGATTAGCCAATGCGTGGTTAAGTGCCCACAAAGTAGCTGAAAATTGGTTGTACAGAAAGGTGGAAATTAAAACTAAGCTAAGTAGCCAGCTGATAGATGCTCATCGAGGGATTTTAATTGTCACCAGTTACGTGCAATCGAAAATGGCATTTATGAAACTATGGTGTCGTCATATGCTCTTAAATCGTGATCATATCCATATCCAATGAGCTTGTCACGGAGAGTTTGCTAATTAGTAATTGCCGCTAGTAATCAATTTTTAATATATTTTTTTCGATAGATATATAATTATTTATATATTTTTTATTAAATTAAACTTTTAAAAAAATAATTTCATAACATTTGCATTAGGTTAAATACTTGCATTATTTCATTTGTTAAATGTGATTTTTTTTTAAAGTTAAAAGAATGCTAAATATTTTGCACGAAATTATATTTTTTTACTTGTGTTCGAATTCTGAATATAAAAAAATTAAGCCATCTGCATATGCGTCTAAATCGCATTAAAAATTTCGAAGCTTCTTTCATGTATGCGGATCAGATATGCACTTTAAAAAGGGCCACGTTACTATTGAGAGATGCGGTTACGTTACTATTCCAATGATTACAATTTAACACTCAAGGGCCCTTCAACTTTTTAGATACCAAAGGCTGGAAAGGAATTATTATGCAATGTAATCATTCGTGCATTATTTTCCCTTCAACAATTCCACACACTTTTTTTAAACCATCTCGAGTAGAGAATTCATTTTAATTTTTATTTAATTTACCACATAGCATAATGTTATTGGTTGTTGCAAGTTCCTCTTTAGAGGAACTCTCAACCTTGATCCACTTAAAGAATTTCTTTTTTCTCTTCACTCTAACGGCAATTGGATCCTTGTACGTCAAAAAATGGACTCTATTTCTCAGCATTTAAGTTATTCTTATGCTCTTTTTTTTTGGCGTTATTTACTGAAAAAAAATAATCTTAATATAATTTTCTTATTGAATATCAATATGATGTTTAATTGGCACCAAAGTCAAAGAATGTAACAATTTGAAGAACAAATTAATTTTATTGCTTTATTAATGATTTTTTGTCATCCATGCAAAATCTCTATCATAACATGCCAGTATGCAATGCAAGAGAATTTGGGGAGTAAATAGTTAAATTTATTTTTAAAATAATTTTTATTTTTTAAATTGGTTTTTAAAATTTTTTTAATTAAATTTATCTTTTAAAATTTTTAAATTCATCATATTAGTTTTTATGTCATTTTTTTACAGTATCAAAATTTATTAATATAACACGTTAAGTAACACCACAACATATATTTAAGAGTCTTAATTTATTATTAACATAATAAATTTATGAAATTAGATCAAATCAAAACTTAATTGAGAAAAAAATTTGAGGTATTGAAGTTCCTCAATTTAGAGTTTGATTTGATCTCATTTCATAAACTAATTATATTAATAGTCAATTAGAACTATTAGGTGTGTATTGTGATGTTATTTAACGTACTACATTAACAAATTCTAACACCGTTAACAATAAAAGTGACGAAAGGACTAACATGATTAATTTAAAATTTTAAAGGACGAATTTGATTTAAAAAAATTTTCAGGGACTAATTTGGAGAACGAGTGATCTTTTAAGAACTAATTTGACTATTTACTCTAAATTTGGGTATCTTCCAAATTCTGATTCTCAAAGGACTTTCTTATTAAAGAAATTCACTGGTCAACGACAAACTTTTAAATGAAATTTAGTTCGCTTTAGCCAGTCAAAATAAAGGAGACAGTGAGAAAAAAAGTTTCTTGTAAAATCTAATATTCTTGGTTAATAGGCCAATTTTATAGTTCTTATTATTTTTCTCAAAATTAATATATATAATATGAGTATTTTAGTCATTTTCTATAATCGGGTATTATAGTCATTTTTTTATAAAAAGAAATATTAATTTAGATCGATTTAAAATTTGGTTCATCAATTTTTTGGTCAAATTGATTTGTCCGATCTAATTATGACAGAAATAATACGGTTTAATTTATTACATATGTAAAATTTTAATTGTTAAAAAATATCTTTAAAAAAAGACGTTTTAAGCATCTTTATCTGAGTGACTCCTAATTAATAATGCTCTATAATACTCCTTTCTAAATAAACGAACTTTCCGTTCCACCCTTAACCTATAAAGTACGACACTTCCTTGATTTATCGTGTCTTCGTGTCGGACACATCTCGGATATAATATATATTGACAGTTCGACACGCGTGTCTTCTGTGTTCAATCATGTCTTTGTTGATCGAAAAATATTTTTTCGATTAAAGCGATGTAGTAGTTCGAAGTGATGAAGAAATCGGAGAATTCAAATGATTTTCGAGAAGATGCACGCGCAAGCGTGGGTTGGAAGTAATCGACACGAAGTCGATTACATTTACTTTATTAAATCGAATAAGCCAAATCGAACAAGATTTTCGAGACAGGTAATCGAACAAGATATTCGAATGAGTAAATCGAGCAGTTATAGTAGTGGAGAAGTTAGAGGCTTTCATCACACGAGGAAATCATGGGAAATGTTTATAGCCAAAAGGCGGGAACAGTTACCAAGGAGTATGCATTCAAGACTATGATTCTGTAATTAATTGTAATTAGTTGTCAGTTACCAAAAGTAGATTATAAATACTAGGAGGTTTTAGGGAATTAGGGTTGGAACTTTAACTCAGAAAATACTCAAGCATACTCACATCCCAGAGAATTTCTGAGCCTGCGATCGAGTAACTTTTCTGTAGGGTTCCTTCCATGTTTTCTTTCTTTTAAATTATCTTCTTGTAAACTTTATCTTTCAAGCAAATTTATCTTTCAAGTATCCTTTATCTTCATCGTCCAATTTACATTTCTGTATTTTAGATTTTCATGTCAAAGCCCCTTTGACCCAGTCAAAGGCATTTTATTACTTTCTTTCAATTTCATCGTAAACCTTTCCGTTTTCAGCACATTTTTATTTTGAAAACTTTACCTTTTCGTTTCTTTCATCGATTTATAAATTTCAATTTGTCTTTATTCTCAATATTCGTCTGATCGAAGACACTTTAATGCACTTTTAGAAAACTGGTACCTGCACAGAGGAGTAGGTTTCGCTCCCAGACCACTAGATATCGAACCACCATCGATTTGCTTAAAATTGACAAAACAAATTGGCACGCCCAGTGGGACAGTTTCAAAATTTGAAGTGTGTCAAATAAATTTTTTGTGTCACTTGGTGTATGCAATTAAGTGGAAAAATCATTCATATGGCAGATGAAATGTCAAATGTGAATGGTGGTTCATCCACCAGTGATAGTCTACCAGTAATTGTGCAACAAACGGACGTGACTTCACATTCGGAAGGTGCAGTTGCAAGTGAAAGTATAGCGGTTACAACTGTTCATACTGGAAATGTTGGACGTAATATTCATCCACGTGGTACTTTGCCACCATTCTAGCCTCCATTAACCGCTGGTTAGCCTCCTTATGGTCTTCCTCCTGGTTATACCCCACCAGTGGGTAATTTTGTTCCTCCTGTCCAATTCGGGAGTGTAAATAAAGGGAATAACTTACAAAACCTACAACAACATTCCGAGTATTCTCGTGATTATAATGTGGGCTCTACTTCGAATGCTGCAAATTCGATGGTAGTATATCGACAACAAGTAGAGGAAAGTCATCATGACTCTGTCAATTTATTGGCTCAACAAATGACCACAATTCTAAATCCAATGATGGCTGATCACGAATTGAAATTTGAACGTCTTGCTAGACAAGTCGAACGGATTGCTCGAATCGTAGATTATGAGGAAGGTGAAAGGCATAATGCCAGGGGAAATAATGAAGGATTCGAAAATATATTTCAAAATAAAAATAATGTTTTTAATCAAGAAAATCCTCATGTAGTTCCTCGAGGCCAAAATGCTGATGACTTTCTAGCCAGATTATGTGCTAATCATGGCGGTGAACGTTATCAAGTCACCAGAATTGTGGAAGAAGTTCTTAAACGAGTTGGGCTGAATGTTGGATTTATGAATCGACCCCACTTTGTGTCTGCTTTTCCCCAAGTCATTCAAATGGCTGAAGTGCCAAGAGGGGTGAAAAGTCCAAAGATAATCACAAAGTTTGCTGAGGAAGTCGGAGAATCAACTACTGAACATGTCGCTCGATACTTGGTTGAGATTGGAAACTTAGCCAATGATGAAAATTTGAAAATGAAGTTCTTCCCTTCTTCGTTGATGAAGAATGCATTTACTTGGTTTTTGAATCTTAGACCAAAGTTGATAACGACATGGAATCTGTTAGAAACTGCATTCCACGCTCAGTTCTATCGAAGGGAAATGAATGTGGTAGTTACTAATCTAGTAGCCTTGAAACGTGAGGATGGTGAAACCATTGATGATTACATGATACATTTCAAGAATGCTAGAAGCAGATGCTATGTTTCATTACCTAAGAGCAAAGTAGTGAAAATAGCAACTATGGGGCTAGAATTTTATATGCGCAGAAATTTACTTAATGTGCATATTCCTGATTTAGCCCATTTGGCTAAAAAGGTTCGTCAGACTGAACTTATGAAAAAGGAAAAAGAGAAACATAGAAATGAGCAGCGATCGAAGAGTAAACCGTTTACTCGAAAAGAAAAGGTTGCTTATGTGACTATGGAGTCTTCAGAGGAAGAAATCGATTTCGAAACAGAGGTCGATTTGGCCAAACTTAAGAAAGGCCCTCCATACGTCTGTTCCTTACTTAAAAAGCTTCCTATTAATGAAAAGTCGAATGATTCAAAATTGAAAAGTGGAAAGAAATATAGTTTTGATATTTCGAAATCTGATTAGATTTTTGATGTGTTGCTTAAAGATAAACAGTTAATTCTGCCTGAGGGAAGAGCTTTACTTTCGGTGAAAGACCTAAAAGGAAAACCTTATTGTAAATTTCACTAAGCAATAAGTCATTCGACTAATAGTTGTGTTCGTTTCAGGGACTTAATTTAGGAAGCAATAATGGAGGGACGGTTAAAATTCGATGACGGAAAGAAGGAAATGAATGTCGATGTTGATCCCTTCGAAGTGGATGCTAGCTTTGTGGAACCATGTTTCAGAGTGAACATGGTTGGAATGTTCTATATTTTGATGTGGCTCTTGATGATTTTGAGTCACAGGTTTAATCAGTGTATCCCCGGGTGGGAGATGGTTTGTTGGACTTTCTAGTTCAGCAAAAGATTAAAGACCGAGACGTATCTCTTTGTCCGCGGTGTAATGCCATTTTTGATGCTGAGGCAGCGGCGATCTTCGAAAAAGAGAGAATGAAGAAAGAGCTGGCTCATAGGGAAGAACAGGCATGCCAGAGGCAGTCGATTCGGCGCATAGAGGGTCAGAGTTCTAAGACACCTCAACAGAATATAACTGCACCCTTAAGCCGATCTCAGGCTATAGGTGTCCAGTGGATTTGAAACTGTCAGGAGTTCCAGAAATGAGATGTTCTCTATCGACGCAATCCACAATGGGGACATCGGGGACCTCTCCAAAATCAATACCCCTACTTTCATGGTAGAGCCAGAGGTTATCCAAGAGGTCGAGGGGGAAGAAGAAATTTCAATCAGAATAAGACGCCCCAGGTGGAAGTAAGCAAGGGGCAACACCCTCTGTACATTCTCGAATTGTCTTTCCTTCTGATGGAGAGACTTGTTCGAAAGGAATTCCGTCTCCTGCAAAGATGGAAAAAGGCAAAGCAATAGCTCAATCCTCAGGGGTCGACAAGAACAAGGCAGTTGATGTCGATGAAGAATATTTTGATGAAGGGGATGATGACATGATTGGGACGATTTCGGTCATTCCAATTGAATATCTAGGGGAATATGAAGATAACCCAGATGAAGATTATGATATGGAGGATGAGGAAGCCTTTTCCTTCATACGAATTGAAGATGAGTTGGGGTATTTCCTTCGACCTACCGAAAATAAATGTCTCATCTCCGCTCGCTCCATATAACTACTACTTTGAGTGGAATTAAAGTAAATAAAGTCTTGATCGATGGTGGAGTGGCAATCAGTCTGTTGCCTGAGAGAATGTTAATAAAGGTGGGAAAGCATCCTGATGACTTAGTTCCCACAAATATTGCTGTAACTGATTTTAGTGGGACTTCAACTCCAGCAAAAGGGCTGGTTACTCTGACTGTGAAGGTTGGCTCATCTGAGCGCAACACTGTGTTTGTAGTGGTTCCATCGAGAGCAAGCTATAATGCTTTGTTAGGGCGAGATTGGATCCATGGTGTGGGTGCATTACCCTCCACGGTGCATCAAAGTGTTCTTCTTTGGACAAAGGATGGCAAGTCTGAAGTCATCAAGGCAGATTCGAACCTCTATGTTAAACAAATGCATGTTGATTTCAGGATGTATAATCCTAAATTAAAACCTTTGAATGTTGATCGAACACTGAATTCTTACAATTGTGAAGGGTGCTACTTGTCTTCTGAAGGCCTTTCAATAAAGTTGTGTTACCCAGAGTTAGGATTTTCTCCAACTGGTTGGGACTGTCTGTCTTGAAGATCTTCTGAAGTTACTCCATGGACCAGGTCAAGGAAGTTTCCGATTACCTGGTAATCTTGCATAATTATTTAAATAATTTTATTCCTGTAAAGAATAAAAATGATTCTTCTGATGAAGTGGAATCATGTAGGTTTAGGATTCCTTTTAATATTAGTAATTGTATCAGCTCGATGTCTGCAGTCGAGTTTTGTCATAATTTAAATATTTCTCTTATGTGTAATGGAAGTGATGCTTCGAATCCGATGGCTGATTTAATAGCAGCAGCACATTGTGTTGAAAATCGAAGTAATATCAATAAAGTGGATAATTCAGTTTATTCTATTTCTAATGAAGTTATTGATTTTACCTTTGATTGCATCTATGATTTAGAACCTTTGGGTTTTGAGAAACATTCTGTAAAAGATGATGATCATTATAAAGGGTTTGAATCTCAAAATTCCTTAGAAGAAATTAATCTAGGGACTCTTGATGATGTTTGAATTACATATATTTGTAAAGATCATGTTGATCCTTTTCAGACTGAACTCTCTGATCTTTTACATGAATTTAAAGTCTGTTTTGCTTGGGATTATCATGAGATGCCTGGTCTCAATCGTTCACTTGTGGAACATCGATTAGCATTAAAATCGAATACTAGACCCGTAAAGCAAACTCTAAGACGTTTTGCTCCAGAAACCAATGAAAAAATTAAGGAAGAAATAGAACGCTTGATTAAAGTGAAATTTATTCGAACTGCACGCTATGTTAAGTGGGTTTCGAATATTGTCCCTGTGATGAAGAAAAATGGAAAATTAAGAGTATGCATTGATTTTCAAGATTTGAATAATGCTACTCCAAAAGATGAATATTTTATGCCAATTGCAGATATGTTAATTGATTCTGCAGTGGGAAACGAAATCCTTAGTTTTATTGACAGTTATTCTGGATATAACCAAATCTTCATTACAGAAGATGACGTGTCCAAAACTGTTTTCCGTTGTCCTGTGGCATTAGGTACTTATGAATGGATGGTTATGCATTTTGGATTGAAGAATGCTGATGCAACTTATCAATGAGCAATGAATGCTATCTTCCATGAGTTTATTGAAAAATTTATGGAGATGTATATCCATGACATTATAGTCAAATTGATTTCAGTGAATCAACACATTGATCACTTAACAAAAGAATTTACCACCATGAGGAAGAAGGGATTAAAAATGAACCCTTTGAAATGTACTTTGGGGTATCTGCTGGTAATTTCCTGGGTTTTGTTGTCCGCAAAAAGGGAATTGCAATTAATAAAAATAAGGCAGATGCAATATTAGCATTGTCTGCACCTAAATCGAAGAAAGAAGTGTAATCTTTCCTAGGCAAAGTAAATTATCTTAGAAGGTTCATTTCGAATCTCTCTGATCAAACTCGAGTGTTTGCTCCTTTAGTAAAGCTAAAGCATGATTCACAATTCGAATGGACGAATGAGAATCAATTAGCATTCGATTCGATTAAGGCTTATTTATCGAAGGCTCCAATTATGGCGAATATTCGTCCGCATGAGCCCTTAAAATTATACATTGTAGCATCTAAAACACGATTGGGTGTATGTTAGCCCAATATGATAAGAACGGGCATGAACGGGCTGCTTATTACCTTAGTCGAGTTCTAACTGATATCGAAACAAGGTATTCCCCGATAGAGAAATTGTGTTTGTCTCTATACTATACCTGTATGAAATTAAAGTGTTATATGGTGGCTAAATCGGTAAGAGTTATAGCGCAGACCGATCTTATCAAATATATGTTAAGTTTTCCAATGTTACGAGGGCGTTTAGGAAAATGGATGCTGGCGTTGACAGAGTTTGATTTGCAATATGTCCCGGCTAAAGCTGTAAAAGGACAGGTCATTGCAGATTTTCTTGTTGATAATTTGAACAATCTGAATGACCAGGGGGCAAATGTAATCGACGTTGAAGTTGATTATTGGAAGCTATATTTTGATGGATCGAAGCACAAAGATGGTGTAAGGGTTGGAATCCTTATTATTTCACCAGAAGGGATTCCATCAGAATTTCTATTCGAATTAAAATATCCTTGCTCGAATAATGTGGCAGAATACGAAGCTTTGATTTTGGGTCTCGAAATATTAATTAGTAAAGGGACTTTGGAAGTCCAGATATTCGGGGATTCCCAGTTGGTTTTGAAGCAGTTATCGAAGGAGTTTAAATGCAATAATGAGAGGTTGCAAAAGTATTTAATAAATGCTTGGAAGTTGTTGAGCTCCTTTCGAAAAGTTTCTTTGGTTCACATTCCAAGAATTCATAATGAAATTGCTAATGAATTAGCCCAAATTGCTTCGATATATACAATCGGTCCAGAAACTCTTAAGAAATTAGCCAGTGTTCATCAAATTTTAGTACCTGCAAGTGAAAGAGAAGTTTTGTGCATAGACGAATGGGGAGATACTGATTGGAGGAAGCCTATTGCAGTATTTAAAGGATCCTAATATTCCGGTTGATAGAAAGATGAAATTGTAAGCAATAAATTTTGTCTTGATGGCTGATGAATTATATAAGAAGGGAATCGATGGAAGTTTGTTGAGATGTTTAGGCCAAGATGATCAAAATATTGCTTTGGGTGAAGTCCATAATGGGATATGCGGTGCCCATCAGGCTGGAAAGAAAATAAAATAGGTGTTATATCACAATCACGTGTACTGGCCATCTATAATAAAAGATTGCACGATTATGCAAAAGCATGTCAAGAATGTCAATTACATGGTTCGATACAGCAGATCCCTGCATCCGAGCTGCATTCGATAATAAAACCATGGCCATTTAGAGGTTGGGCTTTAGATTTGATTGGATTGATCCATTCTCTTTCATCGAAACAACACAAGTTTATCTTGATAGCAATCGATTATTTTACAAAGTGGGTTGAAGCAATTTCCCTAATAGAAGTTGGTCAAAGTGAAATAATAGACTTCATTGAGGAACAAATTATCCATCGATTTGGAATTTCTCAAACAATAAGTACTGATCAAGGAACGATGTTTACTGGTCAGCGAGTTAAAAGTTTTACAATCTCAAGGAATATTAGTATGACTACTTCAACTCCTTACTATGCTCAAGCTAATGGGCAAGTTAAGGCAGCAAATAAAATTTTGATAACTTTGATTAAAAAGCATATCAGAAACAAGCCTCAAATATGGCATGAGACTTTAAGCCAAGTACTTTGGGCTTATCGAAATTCACCAAAAGGGTCAACAAATACTTCACCCTATAAATTTGTTTATGGCCATGATGCATTGCTACCATTAGAAATTAATTTGAATACTTTGAGTGTATTAAAACAGAATGATTTGCCAGTTGATGATTACTGGAATGCAATGTTTGATGAGTTGAATAAGTTAGATTCAGAGCGAATTCTGGCACTTGATAATATGATTCGACATAAAGAAAGTATTGCCCGAAGTTATAATCGTCGAATAAGAGATAAATATTTTAATATAGGCGAGTTGGTTTTAAAAGTTATTTTGTCAATGGAAAAGAAATCAAAATTTCTTGGCAAATGGTCCCAGACTTGGGAAGGCCCTTTTCAAGTGGTAGGATCGTATTCTGGGAATGCATATCGAATCAAGGATATCAAGTCAGGCAAAATAATTCACTCGATTAATGAAAAATACTTGAAATAGTATTACTGTTGGCTAAATTAAAGTTAAACATGCATAAGTCTGGAAAGGATAGAAACCAATACAAAGAAGTAAAGCCTGAGGTAAAGAAATTCAAGATGCCAAAAGTTTTGCCAAGTCTAAACGCAGCTTTGCCCTTTTGTTGTCCAAAGCTGTAAGTGCCTCGACCTGCTTAAACTTGTCGAATTGGATTATTTCAAGTTGTTTCTCATATTCTTCTTGCTGAGTCTCAATCGAAACGATCTCTTGGATGAGATGTTGTTGTTCTTGCTGGGCAGTGGTCAAAGGTTTGGCTATATCAGCTCGTCTCTGGCGTACTTTTACAAGCTTTGCATTAATTTGGGCTAGTTCTGTTTCAAGTCTTGTTTCTTCTTTATCATAAAAATCTTGAATAGAAATAGCATGAGAAATCCTTAGATCGAATTCTTCACGGGAAGTTTTGATTGGTTGAAGGTTTTTAGTGCAATTCTCCATTTCAGTTTTGATCTTGGTTTCTTTGGCTTCGATATCTTGGAGCTTGTTTTGGGAAGCTACGCTGTCATTGGCAGGTTGTTTGCATTGTTGGACTATGGCAGAGTGTGTAGTAGAAGTTGGGAGTTTAATAGCAGAATTCAGAAGATTGGATAAAAGTTGGTTGAGAAGTGCATCATTGATCCAAGCAGCTGGTGGGTGATCCAGGAGCTTAAGAAGAGAACGAAGTTGTTCTCGAGTGTCAACACTCAATTCGAATGAAGGTTTTGATGTAGAAGATCTTGGAAGTGTTGGCACTGGCACAGGCACTTCATCCTCCTGGATAACTTGGTTTAAAACAGAGATCAGGTTGGCCAAAGTAGCACTTAGAGGTGTGGTAGAAGCACCCGAGTTTCCAGACCTCTGTTTAGGAGGAGTTTGAAATTTAGTCTGTTGAGGGGGACTGGAAAAACCTTGAGGAATTTCTAAGACCCTGGATCAGGGAGAGTCCGAATTAGAAGTTTTAGCAATTCTAGAAACAGACTCAGAGTCTGGTGCCACTTGGTTTTCAGTAGAAGGCACAGCTTGGTTGTTTGGTGAGTTTGACTCAAGAATCTGAGTTGGTGTTAGAGAATGTTGTGAAGGATCTTTTGTCAAATCGACCATTTGTGTTATACGGGGAGGTGGAAGAGCAGCTTGAAGTGGCTGAGTTGACCCTGTGGCTTGGATCGAATCGTGGGATGTATAGTGTCCTACATCAAGTTTTTGTTGCAGAGGTGGTTGATCAGGGGCAACAGGAGATGTGATTGAGTGAGCAGCAGTGGAAGGCTGACATAAAGGTACATAGTTATAAGTTGAGATTTATTCTAACTTAAATAAAGTATGCGTAGAAATGATAATGTTACCAGAACGAGTCTTGGTTTTTGAATTAATCGAGCACCAGGGTCTGAATCGGCCGTATCCTCCGATTGAGAGGAAGCAGCAAGGGCATCCTTTATAGTTTGTTCACTCCCTTCAGAACTCTTGCTCGATGGTTGCAGTCGCAACTAATAAAAACTCGAAATATAGAGTTATTAAGTGAATTCAATTTTTAGAATATTTCAAGTTAATGGGGCATAAATATAAATAGAAATAGTTACCCTTTTTGAAGTCTTGGTGGGAGTCTTTCGACTTTTTTGTGGTGGTTGTCGAGCAGTGTCAGCTTTTCTTTTGTGAGTTCTTTTTGGGGAACTCTCAGTAGCAGGAGCTATTCAAATCGCAGACTGCTGAATTTCCTATAAAGTACGAGTGTATTTAGAATAATAAGCAGTCCACCATTCAAAATAAGACGTAGAAGTTGCGATCATAAACAAGGAAATTGAAACATTCCTTGTGTTGCTGGTTTTTTAAGAGGCAAGCATCAGGTTCCTTTTGGGAAGTCAGAGTGATGTGGCAGAATGGGTCACTGTTTCAAGGTAGTGGAAATGGGATGGCCTGAGAAAATCTCAGTTGCCTGGCTGTAAAATAAGGGGCATAAAGATTCACTTTAAACCTTTCTTTCTTGTGTTGAGGCAGCCCTATAGAAATTATTTGGACAGCTAGTAAATTTGCTCAATTCCGATTGGCAAGTTCATTTTTTTCAGTGTCATTTAGGAAGAGTAAATGATCAAGCCAAGCAGGACCACAATTTCGATGCATAAAAGGAGCAAAATTGAGGTTGTCATTGTAGAAATCTTTACAAGAGTGGAAGAGTGAAAAAATAGTCCAGAATCGGTCTTCATCCGATTGTGTATTTGGGAAGTTAGGCTTGTAATCAGCTAACCAAAAGCCTTTGATATATTGTTCATCAGTACCACTACTCCCAGGCTTTATCATGAATTTTTCGAAAATGGCATTTAGCCATAGTTGGAGGAGCTAGAGAGAGCCACCTGTACTAATCATATAGTTGTCTCGGAGACAATGTACAAATTGGCCAAGTTCCTCGAAAATATGTCCTAGGAGAAGTTTGGCCAAATTGAGAGCTTTCCCTTCATGAAGTAGAGCAGCCAAGGGAAGGAAAAATTTTGACATCTGAATGCTTCGAGAACAGAAAATGATTGCATTCAGCCAATAGAATAGGAAGGCTACATGCTCGTCATCTGTGACAGTAGTGCCTTTTACACCCATGTTCTAGGCAATGAACTTACTGTAAGAAGTGGATAAGACAATATTGTAGTGGTGCTCAGGCTGCATATCAGGAGTACAGTCTGGAAAATTTATTGGAAGCCCTGTGATAGCGGCTACATCTAAAAGAGATATACCAATCATCCCACAAGGAAGGTGAAAGTTGTTGGTTGTCCGGTTTCAAAAACAAGTCACAGCCCCAATCATCCAGGGAAGCGTTGAAGGTGAGAAGTGAGAAAGCCGTAACAGTTCTTGGATCCCCAGAGCCCCCAGTCAGCAGTCTTTGTTGGGGTGAGGCGTTGATACCAGGATGTAAAATCAGATCCTCGAAGATTAATTTTTAGATTATTTCTGAAAGGTTTCTGGTTGATGAAGAGGGAAATATCAAGGGTTTGGTTAATTAACGAATCTTCCCCTCGAGCACTGGGGAAGAAAGATGTTTTCTTATTTGCCCTCTCCAGGGATTTTCGACGGGCCCTAGGAAGCAGTGGGTATCTCCCCCTACTATGAAAGGAATTAAGATTCTGGTATCATTAGTTTGAAGTTGTGGGTCGTCAATGACTTCATCATTGACTTGATTCAGTATATGGAAGGCTGATGGAGCTGGTGGCACAACCATATGACCTTTACCCTTATCTTGGGAAGCAGCATGGGAAGAGGAAGTGGCCATTGCAGAACAGAGAAGAAGGAAGTTTTGAAAAAGTTAAGGATAACACGAGAGGAATTCAGAGAGCAAGGGTTCGAGAAAAATTGAACAAGGGCGAGAATGGTGAATTTAAAGTGTTACTGTAGCCGTTATTACAGGAGGAATGCAAAAAGAGGTAACTTCGCGAAGAAGGTGAAGTGGTGGAAAGAGGAGGCGTAAGTCTCGAAAAATGTGTCGAGTGGATCAGCATTAATGGGGAGGTTAAATGGTAATTATTGCTGATTTAAGAGATTGAAATTTGAATTTGAATTTGGATTAAGTGTTTTATCTTCTAATAATGTTATCGAAGGCAAACACATTAATCCAAGGGGGCAATTTATTGATCAAAAAATATTTTTTCAATTAAAGCGAGGTAGTTCAAACTGATGAAGAAATCGGAGAATTCAAACGGTTTTCGAGAAGATGCACGTGCAAGCGTGGGTTGGAAGTAATCGACACGAAGTCGATTACATTTACTTTATTAAATCGAATAAGCCAAATCGAACAAGATTTTCGAGACAGGTAATCGAACAAGATATTCGAATGAGTAAATCGAGCAGTTATAATAGTGGAGAAGTTAGAGGCTTTCATCACGCGAGGAAATCATGGGAAATGTTTATAGCCAAAAGACGGAAACGGTTACCAAGGAGTATGCATTCAAGATTGTGATTCTGTAATTAATTGTAATTAGTTGTCAGTTACCAAAAGTAGATTATAAAGACTATGAGGTTTTAGGGAATAAGGGTTGGAACTTTAACTCAGAAAACACTCAAGCACACTCATATCCCAGAGAATTCATGAGTCTGCGATCGGGTAACCTTTCTGTAGGGTTCCTTCGATGTTTTCTTTCTTTTAATTTATCTTCTTGTAAACTTTATCTTTCAAGCAAATTTATCTTTCAAGTATCCTTTATCTTCATCGTCCAATTTACATTTCTTCATTTTAGATTTTCATGTCAAAGCTCCTTTGACCAGTCAAAGACATTTTATTGATTTCTTTCAATTTCAACGCAAACCTTTCCGTTTTCAGCACATTTTTATTTCGAAAACTTTACCTTTTCGTTTCTTTCATCGATTTATAAAGTTCAATTTGTCTTTATTCCCAATATTCGTCTAATCGAAGACACTTTGATGCACCTTTAGAAATTTGGTACCTGCACAGAGGCGTAGGTTTTGTTCCCAGACCACTAGATATCGAACCACCATCGATTTGCTTAACATCGACAAAACAGTCTTAATAAAAAATTCTTCTTTAGACATTCTTAGATACACCTAAATACCATCACATGTCAGCATGTCTAGTCTTATTCTTAACGTGTATTCTTGAAATGAGTTTAGAAATAGTATATATTATTAATTATCCCGTATTTTATAAAAATTTTAATATTATTTATCTACGTATCTTATATCGTATCGTATTTTGTATCCGTGTCAGTATTCATAGTTCTTAACTTTTTTGTTATTTTCTTATTTATCTTTTCAACTCCCTTTTATCCCGCGAAACTTTTCCTATTTTATTAAATACAAAATTAATTACACACACTAGAACCTAGCATTTTCGAAGCCGTGCAAGTCAGTGACTCTATTCAATGACTTCTTCATTGTTGCCATCTTAGCCAGCTTCTCAGCTGCTCTCCAAGCTGAAGTCGGTGTCAATGCCTCCTCGCCACTCTCATCCACCGCCCTCCCTTGCCTCTCATACTGTGCTTTCTGCCACTGAATCTCTGCCAGCTCAGCCTCCAAGCCACGCACATACTCGTCCACTGAAGCCGAGCCACACTGAGCTAAAAGCTCTCGAGCCGAAGCCACCACACAATAAGCATTAGAAAACTCATTCTGATCCAACAGTTTCCTTGACTTGGAAATGGCTCGGCTCGTCACAAACACATTCCTAAGCCTCTCGGCTCTGCCACCAAGCCGTAGCGCCACTGGAAGCGCTTGCTCCCTACCGCACACAGTGTCCTGTTTCACCGAATCTTTATAGACACACTTCACGTTCATCACGTGATGGCTTCCCAATGCTGACGTGGCCACTCTCAACTCCACCAACAGTTCCCTCTCTTCTTCAGCGTACAAATCGCCAATCGTAAAGGCTTCAGAGCCAAGCGCTGTGGGCCGTCCATTATTACAGGAATAAACATCTCTGATCTCAGCATGATGCGATGAAACTTCGAGCTGAACTGTTAAATCATGCACCGTTACGCTGAATAATTCCTCAATGCGCTTCGCAAAATGATCCTCATCCGGTTGGAAGCCGAACCCGGTTCTTTTCCCGAACCCAAACGATTGAACCGGGACTTCTATAAAGGTAAACCGGGAAGACACGTGGCTAAAGCCGAAGCTTTCTCGTTGATGCTTCCAATTACTTGTTTCTGAGAAGAGAACAACGGAGGCGAACGGATTTCTTTCCCTTCGGTCTTCTAGAACCTTCGCTGCTTTCCTCAGAGCTTCTACACCCCCTGAGGCGGCTATTTCTCGCCCGGAGATGAGGCGGTCGACGATGCGGCGAGCCACCCGCTGTCCCTGCGCCGTCATTCTCCGCAGCGGCATCAACCGTTTCGATGAATCCGAATAAGCCACGATTGCGAGCCGGTCGACGGAGCCGAGCGATGAGATAACCAAACGCATCGCGCGCTTCAGCATATGAAGCTTCGTGCCGCTCATGCCGGCGCCGACGTCGACAACCGTGACAAGATCCACCGGTGGCGATGCACCGATCTGACTCCACGATGGCGGTGGCGGAGCCTTGACTCTTAGAACCAAAGCATAAGTCTCGTGGCTCTGTGACGACGTTATGACAGCACACTCTGGCATCAGCTTCACCCGTACATTCCTTGAATCAGCGTCCTTCGTCATCATTGGAGGCTTTGATGGATTTATGAAAAATCCCTGGAACACGTCGTTTTGGTCTTCGTCGTCGTTGTTTTCGTCGGCCTCCGGAATTGGAGCGATTTGGCAGCCGGAGAAGGGAGAAGGGAGAGGCTCATCGTCGTCGTATGGTCTTACCGAATCAGATTGCTTCTTCGCTTCGAATATTTTGGTGCTTACGACGTCGTTTTGGTGCGGGAGGGCAGGAACGACTTTCCACGTGGCGTTGCAGACGGGGCACGTGTTGTTGCTGCTGACGTGGCCGGCGATGCAGGGGAAGTGAAAAGCATGACCGCATTCCGCAGTGTAAATTGCCGTTCCCAGCCCCGTCTTCACGCTGTTCAAACAGATTCCACAACTACTCTGTTACACATAATTAAAAAAATAAGTTACAAATTAAACTAGTAATTTTGTATAATTATGAGTATTAGTGTTTAAGTTATGTTACTCTGAATTTGAAGCTGTTTCTGAACAGGGATAGCTTGAAGCTAGGGGAGCGTGGAGTAGATGGATTTGATGTTGAATCTGCGGTGTCTGAGACTGAGAGGAAGCTCAATCTGACGCAGGTGGTTGGGGATTGGCTTCGGTGTTGGTTATGTAAAATTGTGGATTCTGGGTTACGGGTGCAGAACGCTCTTCTCCAACCACCCCCCATTCTGGTTATGTAAAAATTTGTTATATTGTTCTATCTCTATATGCCTATCTTATAACTCTTTGTTTATTTACGTTTTATTGAGAAGGATTAGAACTTAGAAGAGAGAGAGAGAGACAATTGGTTTCTTGAATCAACAGGAAGGTGCCATAGAAGAACAATAATGGAGTATTTAGGAGAGGAGTGCCTACATGGATTTATATGCTGTACATGCTATACTAGCACGGTACTTCTCTTTCTTTCTCTATCACTCACTCACTCTGTCACTCACTCGACTCATGGAGATTTTTCTTTAAAATAAATAAATAAATAAATAAAAATATATTAAGTTTAATAAAAAAAATTCTTTTTAACATGAACCTGAAAAAAATTACTTTTATAATTTATTTGCCAGGAAAAAGATAATATAATAAGGGATGCAAATATAGACATTCATATATAATTATTATTTTTATTCAAAACTCTAGTGGGGGCAGGACTCTCCTACTTGCAACGTGGCTCCGTCTCTAACGGTGGTTATATAAATGTTATTAAAATTAAAGTTACTTTACTATAAGTCTATAACTACTAAAGGATAGATACCATAGTATGTATCATATATATACTATGCATCATATATATTTATTGATCGAAAAAATATTTTCGATTAAGGTAAGTTGGTTTAAAGTAGTAAAGAGGTCGAAAATATAAGTAGTTTTCGAAAAGATGCACGTACAAGTATTGGATGGAGATACTCGATGGATTCAATTTCAAAATATTTTATCGAATTGAACAGGTTAAATCGGTCAAGTATTCGAAAGAAGTAATCGAATGAGTTATTTCGAAGAGAAGATTGAGCGGTTATGTGAGTGGAGAAATTGAAGACATTCACCATGTGGAGAATTTATGAGTAAGCGTTTAATTAGCCAAGGGGCGGGAACGGTTACCAAGGGCAAGGAGTGCGCATTCAAGGTTGTGTTTCTTTAATTAATTGTCAGTTACAAGAGTGGATTATAAATACTAAAAAGTTTTAGGGAATAAAGGTTGGAACTTTAACTCAGAAAATACTCAAGTACACTCACATCCCCAGAGAATTCCTGAGTCTGCGATCGAGTTACTTTTTTATAGGGTTCCTTCCATGTTTTTACTCTTTCAATTTATTTTCTTGTAAACTTTATTTTTCAAGCAAGTTTATTTTCCAAGTATCATTTAATTTCAACGTCCAATTTACATTGCTGCACTTTTAACTTTCATGTCAAAGCCCTTTGACCCGGTTGAAGGCATTTTACTGTTTTCTTTTAATTTCAACGCAGTCTTTTCCGATTTCAGCACATTTTCTTTTCGAAAGCTTTATTCATTTGCTTCTTTAATCCTTTTATAAATTTTAATTTATCTTTTATCCCATTACCCGTCTAATCGAAGACACTTTGATGCGCTTTTAGAAAACTGGTACCTGCAAAGAGGAGTAGGTTTCGCTCCCAGACTACTAGATATCGAACCACCATTGATTTGCTAAAAATTGACAAAATAAATTAGCACGCCTAGTGGGACAATTTTAAATTTGAAGTGTGTCAAAAAGTTTTTATATCATTTGGTGTATGCGATTGAGAAGTGGAAAAATCATTCACATGGTTGATGAAGTGTCAAATGTGAATGGTGGTTCCTCTACCAATGATAGTCTACCAGTAATTGTGCAACAAGCAGACGTGACTTCACATTCGGAAAGTGCAATTGGAAGTGAAAGCGTAGCAGTTACAACCGCGCAAACTGGAAATGTTGGACGCAATATTCGTCCACGTGGTACTCTACCACCAACCCAGCCTCCATTAACCACTGGTTGGCCTCCTTATGGTCTTCCTCCAGGTTATGTTCCACCAGTAGGTAATTTTGTGCCTCCCGTACGATTTGGGAGTATAAATGGAGGAAATAATTCTCAAAACCCACAACAACATTCCGAGTACTCCCGTGACTATAATGTGGGCTCTACTTCGAATGCTGCTAATTCGATGGCAGTATATCGACAACAAGTAGAAGAAAATTATCATGACTTGGTCAATTTGCTGACTCAATAGATGACCACAATTCTGAATCTAATGATGGCTGATCACGAATCGAAATTCGAACGTCTTGCTAGACAAGTCGAACGAATTGTCCGAATCGTAGATTTTGAGGAAGGTGAACGACATGATACCAGGGGAAATAATGAAGGATTCGAAAATACTTTTTAAAATGAAAACAATGTTTTGAATAGAGAAAATCCTCATGTAGTTCCCCGAGGTCAAAATGCTGATGACTTTTTAGCCAGATTACGTGCTAATCATGGCGGTGAATGTTATCAAGTCACCAGAATTGTGGAAGAAGTACTTAACCGAGTTGGTCTAAATGTTGGTTTTATGAATTGACCTCATTTTGTGTCTGCTTTTTCCCAAGTTTTTCAAATGGCTAAAGTGTCACGAGGGGTGAAAAATCCAAAAATAGTCACAAAATTTGCTGGGGAAGTCAGAGAATCAACTACTGAACATGTCGCTCGATATTTGGTTGAGATTGGAAACTTAGCCAATGATGAAAATTTTAAAATGAAGTTTTTTCCTTCTTTGTTAACGAAGAATGCATTTACTTGGTTTTTGAATCTTAGACCAAATTTGATAACGACATGGAATCAGTTAGAAACTGCTTTTCATGCTCAGTTCTATCGAGGGGAAATGAATGTGGCAGTTACTGATCTAGTGGCTCTGAAATGTGAAGATGGTGAAACCATCGACGATTATATGATACGTTTCAAGAACGCTAGGAGTAGGTGCTATGTTTCATTACCTGAGAATGAAGTGGTGAAAATAGCAATTATGGGGCTAAGATTTTATATGCGTAGAAAGTTGCTTAATGTACATATTCCTGATTTAGCCCATTTGGCCGTAAAGGTTCACTAGACCGAACTTATGAAGAAAGAAAAAGAGAAATATAGGAGTGAGCAATGATCAAAGAGTAAACATTTTACTCGAAAAGAAAAAGTTGCTTATGTGATTATGGAGTCCTCAGAAGAGGAACTCGATTTCGAGACAGAGGTCGATTTGGCCGAACTTCAGGAGTGCCCTCTATATGTCTGTTCTTTACCTAAAAAGATTTCTAGTAATGAAAAATTGAATGATTCAAAACTAAAAAGTGGAAAGAAATACAGTTTGATATTTTGAAATCTGATAAGATTTTCGACGTGTTGCTTAAAGATAAACAGTTAATTCTGCCTGAGGGTAGAATTTTACTTTCGGTGAAAGATTTGAAAGGAAAACCTTATTGTAAATTTCTCCAAGCAACAAGTCATTCGACTAACAATTGTGTTCGTTTCAGGGAATTAATTCAGGAAGCAATAATGGAGGGACGATTGAAATTCGATGATGGAAAGAAGGAAATGAAGGTTGATGTCGATCCCTTCGATATCGATGCTAGCCTTGTTGAGCCATGTTTCGGAGTAAACATGGTTGGCATGTCCTATGACTTTGACGTGGCTCTTGATGATTTTGAGTCACAAGTTAGATCGGTGTATCCCCGAGCGGGAGATGGTTTGTTGGACTTTTTAGTTCAGCAAAAGATTAAAGACCGGGACGTATCTTTATGTCCACGGTGTAATGCTGTTTTTGATGCCGAAGCAGTAGAAATTTTCGAAAAGGAGAGAATGAAGAAAGAATTGGCTCGTAGAGAAGAGCAGGCGCGTTAGAGACAGCCAATTCGGCGCATAGAGGGTCAGAGTTCTAAGGCTCCTCAACAAAGTATGACTACACCTTTGTTGCAACCCCTTCTGTGCATTTTCGAATTGTCTTTCCTTCTGATGGAGAGACTTGTCCAAAGGGAATTCCATCTCCTGCAAAGATGGAAAAAAGGCAAAGCTGTAACTCAATCCTTAGGGGTGGATAAAAATAAAGAAGTTGATGTTGATGAAGAATATTTCGAAGAAGGGGATGATGACATGATCGGAATGATTTCGATCATTCCGACCAAGTATCTGGGAGAATATGAGGGTGACCCAGATGAAGACTATGATATGGAGGATGAGGAAGCTTTTTCTTTCATCCGAATTGAAGATGAGCTGGGGTATTTTCTTCGGCCCACTAAAAAACAAATGTCCCATCTCCGCCCGCTTCATATAACTACCACCTTAAGTGGAATTAAGGTAAACAAAGTCTTGATCGATGGTGGGGTAGCAATCAGTCTTTTGCCTGAAAGGATGTTAATGAAGGTGGGTGGTGCGTGGCAGAAGTTAGGCCAATTAAGAGATTGTAATATAAGAACAGCATTGCAAGTATAGCTCTTAACCAGCTAAAATCTGCCTCACCAATTTAGAAAGGTGTCACAAAAATTTAGAATAAAAATATTGGGAGTATGAGTCCCAGGTCGTCTCCCAACGAGTTGCAAGGAAGGGTGCTATTTTATTAATTAGAAAATTCTAAGAGAGTTTAAGTCTGGATAACGAGTAATTAAATAATTGTAAATTAAAGCAATAAAAACTAAGAATGATTATTAATATTCTAGATAAAAAGCCTTGACTGGGGGAATGATTAATTGGAAGTTCTATCCTTGTTGGGATCTCTTAAGTGTAGTATTAAAAAGGTTGTTGTTTTCACTTAGTTAACCCTTACTAAATAAAGAAAAGTCAAGTGATTGAGCTAACTCTTATTCGCAAATCCTAGTCCTCTCCCTTGGGAAGGTCTAGCGTTAGTAAATACAAAACTAGCCAATAACTTCCAGTTTAATTAGCACTTAAGCCTTCCAACTCAAGTGTCTCCTTTTAATCAACCCCCATGCCAAGTATGGAGTCTACTCCATTGACATGAATATAACACTCATAAAAATATAAGAAGAAGACATGATGAATTTAAATAAAATATGGATTCAAAATTGATTAAAAATAAAAGTAATCCTTTGCATTAACAATTCATGAAAATAATTCACTTACTACTTTAAACAAGAATTAAAAATATGGAATAAATAAAAGAGTAAGTAAGGAAACAAACTAGAATAGTCTCTTCAACAGAGGTAATGACTCTTCAATATCCAAAAGCAAAAGCAATAAACTGGGAATGTAAAGAGAACCTAGAGGAAGAGTAATTCACTCTAGATTCCGATCTAAAAACCTAAAACTATCCTAATGAGAATATGTGAAGTCGTGTGTGTTGAGTCTTTGCATGTTCCTTGGCTTTATTCTGTGTTTTTGGGCCGAAAACTGGGTCAAAACGCGGCCCGAAATTGCCCCCAGCATTTTCTGTTAAGTTTGCAGATCGCGCAGGTCACGCATACGCGTCATCCACGCGTTCACGTCATTCAGCGATTTTTCTTGTCACGCGAGCGCGTCGTCCACGCGTTCGTGTCTTTTGTGCAGACTCTAATCCATGCGTACGCGTCAGGCACACGCACGCGTCGCTACAATTTTCTCCATTCCGCGCGCTCGCGTGAGCCATGCGCGCGCGTCGGTGTTCGCTGGTCATCTCCTTAGTTTCTTGTGTTCCTTCCATTTTTGCAAGCTTCCTTTCCATTCTCTAAGCCATTCCTGCCCTATAAAACCTGAAACACTTAACACACGGATCACGGCATCGAATGGTATAAAGGAGAATTAAAATATACCAATTAAAGATCTTTAGAAAGCAAGTTTTCAATCCTAAAACAATACTAGGAAGGGATTATAAAATCATGCAAATCGTATGAATAAGTAGGTAAAGGCTTGATGAAACCACTCAATTAAACATAAGATAAACCATAAAATAGTGGTTTATCAACCTCCCTACACTTAAATATTAGCATGTCCTCATGCTTAGCTTAAGGAGATAAAATAAATGAGTAGGAAAAAAGTAAGACTCATGCAATGCAATGCAACCTATGTATATGAATGCAACTATATGATTTTGTCTACTTGGTTAAAAATAAATAAGTTCTTTAAGACAAATATAAATCAAATATCACTAATTAAAATTCATACAGTAAAAGCAAGTAAACCTGTAAGAAGACAGCTCATGAAAGCAGGGAACATAAAATTAAGCATTGAACCCTTACTGATGGTGTATATGCACTCTAGTCACTCTAGTGTATAGGGTAATCACTCTACTCTTGTCTAATCATGCTTTCTAAACCTTGTTCTTCACCTAACCAATCAACAAGTATTTAATGTACCAATGCAAATATCATGAGGTCTTTTCAAGGTTGTAATGGGGCTAAGGTAAAGGTGAGGGTATATATATGGCTAAGTGAGCTATAAATTGAATCCTTGATTATCCTAAGCTTTCACCTAACATACATACTCTATTTTCTTCTTGAATCATCCTTAACTACCCAAAATTTTCCCACTTTTGTTTTACATACTCATGCATCAACTTTTCTCTTAACTTGTATCACATATGCATTGATTTCTTTATTGAACTTGACTTAGCATTGGGGTAATTTTGTCTCCTTATTCATTTATCTAATTACTTATTTAATTGAATATTTTTGGGTTTTTTTTTGCAGCATAAAAATAACATTGCCAATACACATGGATTTATAATTTTTCTTAGTTTCACATGAGTAGGTACCCAAATTTCCAATATTTTATCATGACACATTCCCTTATTAACCCATGTTCCCACAGTTTTCCCATACTTTATTGACACATAATTTCTATCTTAAGCTAACCAAAGATTCAATTTGGGGTATTACTTGTTTTTCTGCTTAAGGCTAGTAATGTGGTAAAATATATAACAATTGAGATTAAAAGGCTCAAAGTGGCTAACAAAGGTAAATGGAAGGGTAGGCTATTTGGGTTAAGTGAGTGATGAGCGGATATTTTATACGCTTTTTGGGGTTAATTTCATATAGTTTTTAGTTTGTTTTAGTTAGTTTTTAGTTTATTTTCATTAGTTTCTAGGCAAAATTCATATTTCTGGACTTTACTATGAGTTTGTGTGTTTTTCTATAATTTCAGGTATTTTCTGGCTGAAATTGAGGGAGCAAACTCATATAAGAAAAAAATCTCAAATATCCTTGATCGTGAGACATATAATTATCACTATAAATAAGAACCAAAATGCCAACAGTAGAATCCGCCTGTCCTACAGATTTCTTAAGTGTTCGAGTTTATTTGTGGCATGAAACAACTCGAAGCATGGGTCTAGCTTATTGAGACCGCCCCTTTCTTTTTTTCAAAAAATAAACACCACGAGAATACGTTTTTTACTGGCAAATATCTGCGCTCAAAATAGAAAGATACTGAGCAAAAATCTGATTCAGGCTGAAAAAGGACTGCTGATGCTGTTGGATCCTGACCTCTCTGCACTCGGAATGGAATTTCTGGAGCTACAGGAGTCCAATTAACGCGCTTCTAATTGAGTTGGAAAGTAGACATCCAGGGCTTTCCAGCAATATATAATAGTCCATACTTTGCTCAAGGATAGATGACGTAAACTGGCGTTCAACGCCAGTTTCATGTTGCAGTCTGGCGTCCAGCGCCAGAAACACGTTACAAGTTGGAGTTCAACGCCAGAAACAAGTTACAGCCTGGCGTTGAACGCGGCCCACAGCCCAGGCACGTGAGAAGCTTTAGTCTCAGCCCCAGCACACACCAAGTGGGCCCCAGAAGTGGATTTCTGCACTATCTATCATAGTTTACTCATTTTCTGTAAACCTAGGTTACTAGTTTAGTATTTAAACAACTTTTAGAGATTTATTTTGTATCTCATGACATTTTAGATCTGAACTTTGTAATCTCTGACGGCA
>NC_029791.2:32929565-32953534 GCF_000816755.2 Arachis ipaensis
CTGCTGTGTTTTGATGAATTAATGCAACTATTTCTGTTTTCCATTCACACACGCGTGTTCCTATCTAAGATATTCATTCGCACTTAATTATAGAAAAGGTGATGATCCGTGACACTCATCACCTTCCTCAATCCATGAACGTGTGTCTGACAACCACCTCCGTTCTACATCAGATTGAATGAGTATCTCTTAGATTCCTTAATCAGAATCTCCGTGGTATAAGCTAGAATCCATTGGCATCATCTTTGAGAATCTGGAAAGTCTAAACCTTGTCTGTGGTATTCCGAGTAGGATTCTGGGATTGGATGACTGTGACGAGCTTCAAACTCGCGAGTGCTGGGCGTAGTGACAGACACAAAAGGATAGTAAATCCTATTCCGGTATGATCGAGAACCTACAGATGATTAGCCGTGCGGTGACAGCGCACCTGGACCATTTTCACTGAGAGGAAGGATGGTAGCCATTGACAACGGTAATCCACCAACACACAGCTTGCCATAGGAGGGACGTGCGTGCGTGAGGAATAAAATAGGAAGAAAGCAGAGATTCAAAAGACAAAGCATCTCCAAAACTCCAACATATTCTCATTTATTGTATAACAAGTGCCCCTCTGAAATGTTTTCAGAGTGGGTTCAGCTAGACATCTTCTATTATGGGCTTACAGAAAGGGCTCAGCTTTCTCTATATTACTCAGCTGGTGGATCTATCCACATGAATAACAGAAGAATGCCAAGCAGTTCAATTAAGAAGTGGGAAAACATTAAATACCCCACCTCAAGGCAGCAGGAAGCCAAGAAATGAGCAAACTACCCAAATTCAATCTGAGGACAGTAAGAGCCCGAAGAAAAATAATTCTGGCGCTAAAACGCCAGAGATTGGGTGGAAGATTGGCGCTGAACACCCAAACCATGCTCAGGACTAGCGTTCAACGCCAGAAACAAGCAAGGAACTGGCGTTGAACGCCCAAAGGAAGCACAGTTCTGGCGTTTAGATGCCAGGAGCAGATGAAGAGTTGGCGTCTAACGTCACTCCAGCTTCCAACCCTGGCACTCAAATGCCAGTGAGGGATCAGACACACACAAGTGCTGATGACAACCCCTCCAAAAAGGCTTCTTCAACCACTTCTGTAGGAAATAAACCTGCAGCAACCAAGGTTGAGGAATATAAAGCCAAGATACCTTATCCTCAAAAACTCCGCCAAGAGGAGTAGGATAAGTAATTTGCTCGCTTTGCAGATTATCTCAGGACTCTTGAAATAAAGATTCCATTTGTAGAGGCACTTGAGCAAATACCTTCTTATGCCAAGTTCATGAAAGAAATCTTAAGTCATAAGAAGGATTGAAGAGAAACTGAAAGAGTTCTCCTCACTGAAGAATGCAGTGCAGTCATTCCGAAAAGCTTTCCTAAAAAGCTTAAAGATCCTGGAAGCTTTCTGATACCATGCATATTAGAGGGTAACTGCACCAAGACAGCCTTATGTGATCTTGGGGCAAGCATCAACCTAATACCTGCATCCACTGTCAGAAAGCTTGGTTTAACTGAAGAAGTTAAACCAACCTGGATATGTCTCCAACTTGCTGATGGCTCCATTAAATACCCATCAGGCGTGATTGAGGACATGATTGTCAGGGTTGGGCCATTCGCCTTTCCCACTGACTTTGTTGTGCTGGAAATAGAGGAGCACAAAAGTGCTACTCTCAAGCCAGTGGTTCAACCACAGAGGCGGCTAAATCCAGCCATGAAGGAAGTGGTGCAGAAAGAGGTCACTAAATTACTAGAGGCTGGGATTATTTATCCTATTTCTGATAGCCCCTGGGTAAGTCCTGTTCAAGTTGTCCCTAAAAAAGGAGGCATGACAGTGGTTCATAATGAAAAAAATGAACTGGTTCCTACAAGAACATTTACAGGGTTGCGCATGTGTATTGATTACAGAAGGCTCAATACAGCCACCAGAAAGGATCATTTTCCTTTACCATTCATAGACCAAATGCTAGAAAGACTAGCAGGTCATAATTATTACTGCTTTTTGGATGGCTATTCAGGCTACAACCAAATTGCAGTAGATCCCCAGGATCAAGAGAAAACAGCATTCACATGTCCATCTGGAGTATTTGCTTACAGAAGGATGCCTTTTGGGCTGTGTAATGCGCCTGCAACCTTTCAGAGATGCATGCTCTCTATTTTCTCTGATATGGTGGAAAAATTTCTGGAAGTCTTCATGGATGACTTTTCAGTATATGGAGACTCATTCAACTCCTGTCTTGATCACCTGACACTGGTTTTGAAAAGATGCCAAGAGACCAACCTGGTTTTAAACTGAGAAAAATGTCACTTTATGGTGACTGAAGGGATTGTCCTTGGGCATAAAATTTCAAACAAGGGAATAGAGTGGATCAAGCTAAAATAGAGGTAATTGAAAAATTATCACCACCTGCCAATGTTAAGGCCATCAGAAGCTTTCTGGGGCATGCAGGATTCTACAGGAGGTTTATAAAGGATTTTTCAAAAATTGCAAAACCTCTAAGCAATCTGCTAGCTGCTGACACGCCATTTGTGTTTGACACAGAGTGCCTGCAGGCGTTTGAAACTCTGAAAGCTAAGCTGGTCACAGCACCAGTTATCTCTGCACCAGACTGGACATTGCCATTCGAATTAATGTGTGATGGCAGTGATCACGCCATTGGTGCAGTACTGGGGCAGAGGCATGACAAACTTTTGCATGTCATTTATTATGCTAGCCGTGTTTTAAATGATGCCCAGAAAAATTACACAACCACAGAAAAGGAATTGCTTGCAGTGGTCTATGCCATTGACAAGTTTAAATCATACTTAGTAGGATCAAAAGTGATTATGTACACTGACCATGCTGCTCTTAAATATCTACTTACAAAGCAAGATTCAAAACCCAGGCTTATAAGATGGGTATTGCTTCTGCAAGAGTTTGATATAGAAATAAGAGACAGAAAAGGGACAGAAAACCAAGTGGCTGATCATCTGTCCCGAATAGAGCTAGTAGAAGGGGCGCCCTCTCCCTCTATTGAAATCTCTGAAACCTTTCTGGATGAGCATTTGTTCGCCATTCAGGAAACACCATGGTTTGCAGACATTGCAAACTATAAAGCTGCAAGGTTCATACCCAAGGCGTACAACAGGCAACAAAAGAAAAAATTAATTTCTGATGCAAAGTACTACTTGTGGGATGAACCCTATCTCTTTAAGAGATGTGAAGACGGAATAATCCGTAGGTGTATGCCTAGAGAAGAAGCACAGAGGATCCTATGGCATTGCCATGGATCACAATATGGAGGCCATTTCGGAGGTGAGCGAACAGCCACCAAGGTCCTCCAATGTGGTTTCTACTGGCCTACACCCTACAGAGATTCCCGAGAGTTTGTACGTAACTGTGACAGTTGCCAGAGAGCTGGTAATTTGCCTCATAGTTACGCCATGCCTTAACAAGGAATTTTGGAGATTGAGTTGTTTGATGTATGGGGAATTGATTTCATGGGGCCTTTCCCACCATCATACTCAAACACTTATATTCTGGTGGCAGTTGACTATGTATCAAAATGGGTAGAGGCCATTGCCACACCCACCAATGATACTAAAACAGTACTGAAGTTCCTCCAGAAACATATATTTAGCAGATTTGGTGTCCCTAGGGTACTAATCAGTGATGGGGGCACTCACTTCTGCAACAAATAGCTTTACTCCGCCATGGTCCGGTATGGGATTCGCCACAAGGTGGCGACTCCATATCATCCACAGACAAATGGGCAAGCTGAAGTTTCTAACAGAGAACTAAAAAGAATCCTGGAATGGACTGTAAGTACCCGTAGAAAGGATTGGGCACGAAGCTTGGATGATGCTCTGTGGGCTTACAGAACAGCATTCAAGACTCCTATAGGGACCTCTCCGTACCAACTTGTGTATGGTAAGGCTTGTCATCTGCCCGTGGAACTGGAACATAAGGCCTACTGGGCAACCAGATTCCTAAACTTTGATGCCAAACTAGCTGGAGAAAAAAGATTGCTCCAGCTGAATGAGCTAGAGGAATTCAGATTCACTGCTTTCGAAAATGCCAAGCTTTATAAAGAGAAATAAAAAAGATAGCATGACAGAAAGCTATCTTCTAGAATCTTTGAACCAGGACAAAAGGTTCTGTTGTTTAACTCTAGGCTCAGGCTATTCCCCGGAAAATTGAAGTCCCGGTGGAGGGGACCATATGTGATTACAAGTGTATCACCATATGGTTATATGGAGCTTCAAGACATTGACTCTGATAGGAAGTTCATTGTTAATGGACAGAGAATCAAGCATTACCTTGAAGGTAATGTTGAGCAAGAATGCTCAAGGCTGAGGCTGGATTAAAAAGCTCAGCAAGGTCCAGCTAAAGACAATAAAAAAGCGCTTGCTGGGAGGCAACCCAGCCATTGGCATCACTTCCTCTAGCATTTTGCCCTATTCTTGATTTTATTTGTTTATATAAAGTTCATTGATACTAAGGTAAAGAGTCAATTGCATAAGTTTACAGGGTTACAGAAGGATTCAGCACACAAAACAGAGAAAAAGAGCTCACTGGCAAGAAAATGCCAGTAAGAGGCACAATTGGGCGTTCAACGCCAAAAAGAAGCATCCACTGGGCGTTGAACGCCAGTAAGGATAGCTATCTGGGCGTTAAACGCCAGAAAGAAGCATCTTTTGGGCGCTGAACGCCAGAAAGAAGCTCCTTTTGGGCGTTTAACGCCAGATTTACAGTGTCCTGGGCGTTCAGAAAAACGCCCAGTGACAAAGGAGTTCCTGGCGTTCAACGCCAGAAAGAAGTAGCAGCTGGGTGTTGAACGCCCAGGAGAAGCAGCAATTGGGCGTTAAATGTCCAAAACATGCAGTGTTTGGGCGTTTAACGCCAGGATGGTGGGGAGGAGGTAAATTCATTTTTACTTCATATTTTTCATTTTAATTTTAATTTTCATGTTTCAATTCATGATTTCTTGCATAAACATGTTACAAACCCTGATTTCTAAGAACCCTAATCTCTAAAAACCCTACTTTAAAAATATCAAATGTATCTTAATCCATAAACACAAATTCTTTTTCAATCCAATCCAACTCTTTTTCAAAATTTCCAAAACAAATCTATCTCTTTTCCTTCTAAAATCTTTTTAACTCATCAATATCTTTTTCAAATCTCCACATTATCCTTTTCAAAATCCAAATTTATCTTTTTCAAATATCTTTCATATCTTTTCAATTTTAAATCACATCTTTCATATCATATTTTTTTAAATCATATCTTCTATCTTATCTTTTTAATATTTTCGAAAATCCCACCCCCTCCCTTTTTAAAACCACATTCGGCCCCCCCTCTCATCCACCATTCGACACAAGCTCTCTTTCTACCTATCTCCTTTCTTTTCTTTTGCTTGAGGACAAGCAAACCTCTAAGTTTGGTGGTTTATCCGTGATCACTAAACCATACCCACTAAGATCATGGCTCCTAAAGAAAAATAACCCACTCCAAGAGGCAAGAAAAAGAGCATTCCAAAACCACTTTGGAATCAAGGGTGGTTCTTAACCAAAGAATATTCAAACCATTACTACAAAATAATGGGTCTAAGATCAGTGATCCCGGAAGTCAAGTTCGATCGGAAAGAAGATGAATATCCGGAGATCCAAGAGCAGATTCAAAACAAGAACTGGGAAGTCCTAGCTAATCCTGAAATGAAAGTGGGAAGGAATATGGTTCAGGAATTCTACGCTAATCTGTGGCAAACAGACAGCCAGAGAATATCTGAAACTGCCCTCTATGACTATCGAACTTTGGTCAGAGGAAAGATTGTTCACATCCACCCTGACAAAATCAGGGAGATCTTTAAGCTACCTCAGCTGAAAGATGACCCAGACTCCTTCAATAGGAGAATGATGAGAACAAACAAGGGCCTGGATAAGATTCTAGAGGATATATGCATCCCTGGAGCCAGGTGGACCACCAGCAGCAAGGGTGTCCCAAATCAACTCAAGAGAGAAGATCTCAAACCAGTCGCCAGAGGTTGGCTGGACTTCATTGGGTGTTCTATATTGCCCATAAGCAACCGTTCTGAAGTCACTATTAAAAGAGCAGTGATGATCCATTGCATTATGTTGGGAAAAGAAGTAAAAGTTCATCAACTGATCCCATCTGAATTTTACATACTTGCTAACAAGAACTCCAAGGATGCCAGGTTGGCTTATCCAAGCTTAATCTCTATGCTCTGCAAAGATGCTGGAGTAAAGATGGGAATAACAGAGTATATCTCAGTGAAGCAACCAATCACTAAAATCACAATGGAAAAACAACATATGCAGGATGACCCCACCAAGAGGAGGGTGCAAGAATTCCTCCCAGAAGTCCCTCAATTTGAATATTGGGAACAACTTGAAGCATCTGTTACCAAGTTACAAGAATCTATGGACCAAATAAAGGGAGAACAGCAAAATCAAAACAGTATGCTTTGCAAACTGCTCAGGGAACAAGAAGAGCAAGGGCGTGACTTAAAGGAACTGAAGCGTCAGAAGTTATCTCTTGAAGGACCAAGCACTCCACAGACTAGAGGAACATCCACATCCCAAACTCAAGGTTGTTGAGCCCTAATCTTAGCCTTAACTCTGTGATAATTGTTCTTATTTGAGTTCTATCTTAGTAGTTATAGTAGTAATTAGTAGTTATTTTATCTCCAATTAAGCTATAATTTATTTTTCTCATCATCATTAAACATGAATAAAATAGAAGATTTTCTTTAGGATAAGGAGGCAATATTTTTCGAGTTTTTAATACAAGAAATTCTGATTAATTACATGTGGTGGCAATGCTTTCTGCCTTTTGAATGAATGCTTGAACAGTGCATATGTCTTTGGAATTTGATGTTCTTGAATGTTAAATATGTTGGCTCTTGAAAGAATGATAAACATGAAACATGTTATTGGTAATCTGAAAAATTATAAAAATGATTCTTGAAGCAAGAAAAAGCAGTGAATACAAAGCTTGCAAAAAAAAAAAGTAAGCAGAAAAAGCCAATAACCCTTAAAACCAAAAGGCAAGGGTAATAAAAAAGATCCAAGGCTTTGAGCATCAGTGGATAGGAGGGCCTAAGGGAACCAAATCCTGGTCTAAGCGGCTAAACCAAGCTGTCCCTAACCATGTGCTTGTGGCGTGAAGGTGTCAAGTGAACAATAACACTATCTGAATTCTAAGTTCCTATAGATGCCAATCATTCTGAGCTTCAATGGATAAAGTGAGATGCCAAAACTGTTCGGAAGCAAAAAGCTACTAGTCCCACTCATTTAATTAGAATCTGAGCTTCATTCAAAAACTCTGAGATATTATTGCTTCTTGACTTATTTGTATTCTATTTTATTTGTCTAGTTGCTTGGGGACAAGCAATAGTTTAAGTTTGGTGTTGTGATGAGCGGATATTTTATACGCTTTTTGGGGTTAATTTCATATAGTTTTTAGTATGTTTTAGTTAGTTTTTAGTTTATTTTCATTAGTTTCTAGGAAAAATTCATATTTCTAGACTTTACTATGAGTTTGTGTGTTTTTCTGTAATTTCAGGTATTTTCTGGCTGAAATTGAGGGAGCTGAGCAAAAATCTGATTCAGGCTGAAAAAGGACTGCTGATGCTGTTGGATCCTGACCTCTCTGCACTCGGAATGGAATTTCTGGAGCTACAGAAGTCCAATTGACGCAATTTTAATTGCGTTGGAAAGTAGACATCTAGGGCTTTCCAGCAATATATAATAGGCCATACTTTGCTCAAGGATAGATGATGTAAACTGGCGTTCAACGCTAGTTCCATGTTGCAGTCTGGCGTCCAGCGCCAGAAACACGTTACAAGTTGGAGTTCAACGCCAGAAACAGGTTACAGCCTGGCGTTGAACACCCAAAACAGCCCAGGCACGTGAGAAGCTTTAGTCTCAGCCCCATCACACACCAAGTAGGCCCCAGAAGTGGATTTCTGCACTATCTATCATAGTTTACTCATTTTCTGTAAACCTAGGTTACTAGTTTAGTATTTAACAAACTTTTAGAGATTTATTTTGTATCTCATGACATTTTAGATCTGAACTTTGTAATCTCTGACGGCATGAGTCTCTAAATTCCATTGTTGGGGGGAGGAGCTCTGCTGTGTTTTGATGAATTAATGCAACTATTTCTGTTTTCCATTCACACACGCGTGTTCCTATCTAAGATATTCATTCGCGCTTAATTATAGAGAAGGTGATGATCCGTGACACTCATCACCTTCCTCAATCCATGAACGTGTGTCTGACAACCACCTCCATTCTACATCAGATTGAATGAGTATCTCTTAGATTCCTTAATCAGAATCTCCGTGGTATAAGCTAGAATCCATTGGCATCATCCTTGAGAATCCGGAAAGTCTAAACCTTGTCTGTGGTATTCCGAGTAGGATTCTGGGATTGGATGACTGTGACGAGCTTCAAACTCGCGAGTGCTGGGCGTAGTGACAGACGCAAAAGGATAGTAAATCCTATTCCGGTATGATCGAGAACCTACAGATGATTAGCCGTGCGGTGACAGCGCACCTGGACCATTTTCACTGAGAGGAAGGATGGTAGCCATTGACAAGGGTAATCCACCAACACACAGCTTTCCATAGGAGGGACATGCGTGCGTGAGGAATAAAATAGGGAGAAAGCAGAGATTCAAAACACAAAGCATCTCCAAAACTCCAACATATTCTCATTTACTGCATAACAAGTAACCGTTAATTCATGCTCCCTTGTTCATTTGCAAGTCAATTGATAACCACAAACTAATATCCTGACTAAGAGTTGCAAGATAACCATAGCTTGCTTCAAACCAACAATCTCCGTGGGATCGACCCTTACTCACGTAAGGTATTACTTGGACGACCCAGTGCACTTGCTGGTTAGTTGTGCGGAATTACATAGTGTAAAGTAATTTTCGCATACCAATGAGCTAATAAAATAATGGCCTCAATCATATGCATGCATATAACACATTAAACATTGGACATATAGGATGGAACAAAATATAGATCACAATCATAGAGAAGTAAACACACAAGAATAAAATTTTATGGTTGAATATTGTAACCATGTTATTAGGCTCAAGTCTCACAGGTTGTGTGTTCTAGATTTTAATTATGTTTCAAATACAACTTCCAAACAAGTTTAACACAAAAGTTTTGATTTAAATCAGTGAAATTTTTCAAAAATAGGGTCTTTAAAATGAAACTTATTATTTTCTAACCAAATAGAACATGCATGCAAATAACCTATTACTATGCAATTTTATTCTATCCTAACAAAAGAAAAATTAAATAAATATCCTATTCTATTGGTGCTAAAAAAGAGAAATTACCTCCGGAAGTCAGGTACTGACCAACCTCCCCACACTTAAAGCTTGGCACTGTCCTCAGTGCCATTAGTCAGGAACAAAGGGGGGCTGGTAGCAGCATCTCCACAATCGGGACCGTCATGGCTCCCTGTGCTGGTAAATGAAGTGGAGTTCGGGGTGTCTGGGTCTTCTTTAAGTGGGTGGTTACCAACAAGCAGCTCCTTGAGGTATGTAAATCTACACTTGTTACGGCGCTCCCTTTGCTTTCCTTTCCGGTCAAGCCGGTCTAGCCTCTCAAGTATCTGATGGAGCAGTTGGTTTGTTGAAGGTGCTTGTGATGTGGTAGGAGAAGGGATATCTTCTGCTGGTTCTGTGCTCTGGTTTATAATGGCTGCTGGAGGTCTGATATACTTCCCGTTAGGGACGTATTGATCATCTCGTGGAATCATGGCCTTGGTGTCCCCAGCTCTGTAGGAGACTCTGGCTGTTGAGACTAGATCTGAAACCAAGACGGGAAAAGGTATGTTGCCCGCAATCTGTACGTGTCCCATAGCATGCTGAATGTGTCTTGGTAAATTAAGGTGCTGGTATGTAAGGATACACCAGAGTAGAACAGCCATGTCTGCAGTGAAGGAGGACTCGTGAGTGCTCGGAAAGACGTAATGGGACATAATCTGTGCCCATACTCAAGTCTCCAAGGTGAGTGCGGAAGCCAATATGCTCTTAGGTTGAGATCGATGGTATCCATAGATCCATCTGCTGCCAGGTTGTGCTATAACTTTGAGAACTGCGTCCCAGTCAAATTGGTATGTCTGGCGTTTGAAGGAGGCTTCTTGGAATGCGTCCAATCCTTCTGGAGCAGGGGAAAGATCTAAAGCTTGCTGAATGGCCTCTTCTGTTATGGGAACTTGCTTCTGATGGACATAGACAGACTGCATGGTTGGCATGTGAAAATTTGAGTAGAATTCAACTACCCATGAAAGGTTAACCTGTCGTGGCTGTCTCTGTAGGAATACCCAATGTCTTCGTTCAATTTGCGGCTCAACAAATTCAACAATGTTGGTCAGGAGGATAAGTAGATACTCATTGTTATAGTTTCTCTCAGCCAGGATGGGGAACATCTGCTCACAGTAGCGGTTAGTGAACCGCGCAGTGTCCTTTGCTGGAAAAGCTTTCTCTTTTTCATCGACCTTGATGATCCTCTTGATTCGTTTTGTTGAGGGCTTTACTGCTGTTGAAGATGGCTCTGCGGCTATTGTTCTTTCAGTTCCTTTCCTTGCTGGTGGTTTGGGAGTAGCTTTCTCTTTACCCTTCCTGGTGGCCATCCTAAAAAAAAAAGGAAAAGGAAAGTAACTTTTAAAGCTTAAGGGTTAGAGCGAGGAAGAGGAAGGTATAAGTGATAATCAATGCACGATAAAGGAGGATGTCGTTAACACGTGGTCATGACTACATGTGAAAAGTTCATCAATGGAAATATAGCAAGTGCATGTGATGGCTACTTAATGCAAGATGTTTATTGGCATGCCGGCAAAGGCATGAGTAGCATAGATCAAGCATTAAATGTCCAAGTTAGATTATCAACTCTTTCAAACTAACAATCTGTTTGTATTGACAATTATATTTAATCAATAAAATATAAAAGGGGTTTTGTGAAAAATAACATGCATTAGAGTAGTGGAATAGAATAATTTAAAATAATGCACAATACCATACGGGCTTTTTCACAAACACATAGCATGCAAGATAAATATGTTGTGGAAAGTATTAAATTGAACATGCAAGCAATCCTTTAAGAAGTAATATTAATTGTCAAACAATTTCACAATAATCCACAAGCAAAATATAGAAGAAAATAATCACTCAATTAAATTTCTAACACCAATTAAAAGAATAAAAAGAAAAAGAAGGAAAACGTAGATAATGAAAGTAAAAAGAAAAAGAAGAAAACATAAATAAAAATAATGGAAAAGTAAAAAAAATAAAGAGAGAAAGAAAAGAACCTTGATAATGGATGTGAAAAATAAGGAAGGGATAAAGTAAAAAGTGAGAAAGAATAAAGAAGGAAGAATGAAGAAGAAAGAAATAAGAAGGGAAAGAAAAGATAAGATAGTTGGCGCTGATCTGGATAAACTGTGCGTTGCATGTGACGCGGACGCGTGGAGCATGCGATCGCATGGTGTGTGATAAGTTCAGATGACGTGGACGCGTGGGTCACGCGATCGTGTGACCTGATTTATGCTATTGGCGCGAGTGCAGCCTCGCGTACGCACAACTCTTTGTTTTATACGCTTGTTGCCAAAAATTTGGGTGATGCAGCGTGGGTGATGCGATCGCGTGAATGGCCATATTTTGAAAAACGACGCGAACGCGTGGGGCACGCGTTCGCGTGGTAAGGCTTGTGCTTCCAGCACTATTCCAGCCCCACTCCACTATAACTCTCTGCCATATACCTCTTTACGTCGATTTCGCAGGGCCACGCGTTCGCATGGGCGACGCGCATGCGTGGGAGGATATTTTTCAAAATGACGCGGACGCGTCATTGACGCGTTCGCGTGGGCATGGTTGTGCCTAAGGCATGCCTCCATCCACGCTTTCGCGTGACTCTCTGTTTCTTTTCTTCCTTGTTTCGAAAGCACCTTTGATGCGGACGCATCAGCGACGCTTATGCGTTGCGTGCATTTTTTTTATATCCAGAATGCAAATGCAAATGCAGGCTATATGCAGAGGTTATGAGAAGAGTCATTAACAGAAACAAAAATAAAGTAAAATAAAACTAAGACTGAAACTGAACGATCATACCATGGTGGGTTGTCTCCCACCTAGCGCTTTGTGTTTACGTCCTTAAGTTGGACGTTTTTCAGGCTCATTCTGCTTCTGTTGCTGGGTCTTCCAAGAGAAAAACCTCTAGTTCTTTATGATCCTTAATCTTCTCTCCATGATAAAGCTTTAGGCGATGTCCATTGACCTTGATGAATTTAGAGCTTGAGGGATGACACAGGTGAAAAACTCCGTATGGCTTTGCCTTTTCTACTCTATAGGGACCTTCCCATCTTGATCTCAGTTTACCTGGCATAAGCCTCAGTCTGGAGTTATAAAGAAGAACTAACTCCCCTGGTCTGAACTCTCTCTTTTTTATGTGCTTGTCATGGACAGCCCTCATCTTCTCTTTGTATCGCCTGTAATTGTCATATGCTTCTAGGCGAAGATTCTCTAATTCTGCTAGTTGCAACTTTCATTCAGCACCAGATTCTTCAAAATTCATATTGCATTCCCTTATAGCCCAGAAGGCCTTGTGTTCCACCTCTACTGGAAGGTGGCAAGCCTTTCCGTACACTAAGCGGAAGGGGCTCATCCCGATGGATGTTTTGTATGCTGTTCTATATGCTCAGAGTGCATCTTGTAGCCTTGCACTCCAGTCTTTCCTATGGGGCTTTACTATTTTCTCCAGAATGCGTTTAATCTCCCTATTAGACACTTTTGCTTGTCCATTGGTTTGAGGATGATAAGCTGTTGCTATTTTGTGAACAATCCTATGCTTCTTCAGTAATTCTGTTAGTCTCCTGTTACAAAAGTGAGTGCATTGATCGCTCATGATTGCTCGTGGTGATCCAAAGCGACATATAATATGATTTCTAACAAAGAAAAAACAGTGTTAGCATCATCAGTATGGGTAGGAATTGCTTCCACCCATTTAGAAACGTAATCTACAGCTAACAGTATATAAAGGTAACCATTAGAGTTTGGAAATGGACCCATGAAGTCAATGTCCCAAACATCAAAATTTCACAGAAAAGCATAATCTGTTGAGGCATCTCATCCCTCTTGGATATATTACCAAATCTTTGGCATGGGGAATAAGATTTACAAAATTCAGCAGCATCTTTAAAAAGAGTAGGCCACCAGAATCCACAGTCTAAGATTTTTCTAGCTGTTCTTTGAGGGCTAAAATGTCCTCCACTCTCAGAAGAGTGGCATGCCTCTAAAATGGACTGGAATTCTGATTGAGGTACACACCTCCTAATTATCTGGTCAACACCACACCTTCATAAATATGGGTCATCCTATATATAATATTTAGACTCACTTTTCAGCTTGTCCCTTTGATGTTTAGTAAAATTGGGAGGAAAAGTATGGCTAACTAGATAATTAGCTACAGGTGCATACCAATGAACTACTTCGGATACTGCTTGCAAACTATCAAATGGGAAAGTATCATTGATAGGAGTGGAGTCATCCTTAATGTGCTCAAGGCGACTCAAGTGGTCTGCCACTAAATTCTGGTTACCACTCCTATCCTTAATTTCTAAATCAAATTCTTGTAGCAGAAATATCCAACGTATTAGTCTTGGTTTGGACTCTTTTTTAGGTAATAAATACCTTAGAGCTACATGATCTGAGTATACTACTACCTTAGTACCAAGTAAATAGGCTCAGAATTTATCCAGAGCAAAAATAATAGCAAGAAGCTCTTTTTCAGTAGTAGTGTAATTAGACTGAGCAGCATATAAGGTTTTAGATGCATAAGCAATTACGAAAGGATCCTTACCTTCGCGCTGAGCCAGCGTCGCTCCTACTGCAGGTTGGAGGCATCACACATAATCTCAAATGGCTGGCTCCAGTCTGGTCCTCTCACAATTGGAGCTTGAGTCAGGGCAATCTTCAGCTTATCAAATACTTGTATGCAATCCTCATTGAACTCGAACTCAATATCTTTCTGTAGCAGTCTGGATAAAGGTAATGCTACCTTACTGAAGTCCTTAATAAATCTCCTGTAAAAACCTGCATGGCCAAGGAACGAACGGACTTCCCTCACGGAGGAGGGGTAAGGTAAACTAGAAATGACATCTACCTTTGCTGGATCTACTGAAATACCAGTTTGGGACACAACATGTCCTAGAACAATCCCTTGTTTTACCATAAAATGACATTTTTCAAAATTTAATACAAGGTTTGAACTAACATATTTGTCTAATACTTTAGCTAAACTATCCAAGCAAAGGTTAAAAGAATCACCATATATGCTAAAATCATCCATAAAAACTTCCATACAGTTCTCAATAAGATCTGAAAAGATACTCATCATGCATCTTTGGAAAGTAGCCGGTGCATTACATAAGCCAAAAGGCATCCTTTTGTATGCATACGTTCCAAAGGGACATGTAAAAGTAGTCTTCTCTTGATCTTCAGGAGCTATATGAATTTGAAAATATCCTGTATAGCCATCAAAAAAACAATAATGGGATTTACCTGACAGGCGATCAAGCATCTGATCAATGAATGGCAAGGGGTAATGATCCTTGCGAGTAGCTTGGTTGAGACGCCTATAGTCAATGCAAACCCTCCATGAATTCTGCACTCTAGTTGTCAGGAGCTCTCCATGCTCATTCTTGACTGTTGTGACTCCAGACTTCTTGGGCACCACTTGTACTGGACTAACCCATTCACTGTATGAGATGGGGTAAATGATATCTACTTCAAGTAGTCTGGTTACTTCTTTCTTGACAACTTCTAAGATGGTGGGATTCAATATTCTTTGGGGTTGACGGACGGGTTTTTATTCCTCTTCTAAATATATTCTATGCTCACAAACTTGAGTGCTAATGCCTACTATATCCGCCAAGCTCCACCCAATTGCTCTCTTATGTTTTCTCAGCACACTAAGCAGTTACTCTTCCTGTTGAGAAGTGAGTTCCCTTGCAATGATAACTGGAAACTTCTGATTATCCTCAAGGTAAGCATACTTGAGGTGTGGAGGAAGGGGCTTCAATTCTAGTTTTTGCTCATGGCTAAGTTCTGGATCATCTGGGGCTAGTGGTAATGGTAAAGTGTCTTTATTATGTTCAGAGGGTGTCCCCACACTTGGACCTTGCTCCATATGCTTCTCTTCTAATTCTTCTTGGTGAATTTCAGCTATAGTTTCATCAATGATGTCGTACTGGAAGATAGAATGATCTTCTGGAGGGTTCTTCATAGCTTCATTTAAACTGAAACTTACTGTTCTACCATCTATCTCAAAGGAGTAAGTTCCTAAGAATGCATCCAGCTTGAACTTTGAGGTCTTCAGGAATGGTCTTCCAAGCAGGATTGATGATGGTCTTCCTGAGTCATTCGGGGAAATTTCCAGTATATAGAAGTCAATGGAAAATGTGAGCCCCTTAATGCTCACTAATACATCTTCAGCAATTCCAACTACTATAATAATGCTTTTATCTGCTAACACAAAATGAGCTGCTGACCTTTTTAAGGGAGGGAGCCTTAGAGTATCATATATAGACAATGGCATTATACTAACACACGCTCCTAAGTCACACATGCAATCAGAAAATATTATACCTCCAATGGTACAATTTACCATGCATAGACCTGGATCACTATATTTTTCAGGTATACCTCCCATTAAAGCAGATATAGAACTACCTAAAGGAATAGTTTCTAACTCATTAATTTTATCTTTATGTATGCATAAATCTTTCAGAAACTTTTCATATTTAGGTACTTGCTGAATAACATCAAAAAGGGGAACAATTACCTCAACCTTTTTGAAAAGTTCTACCATTTTGGGATCAAGTTCCATCTGCTTTTTAGATTTTCTGGCAAGGTGTGGGAATGGGATAAGGATGGCACCACTTGTAGCCTCTGCATCCTTTGGTGCTCCATTCCTTGGCTGAGCCGTTTCTTCTTCAACGTTGTCTTGTACTTCATCTTCTTCTTCAGCATCTTCCATTTCAGCATCTTCCACTTCCACTGAGTCTTCAATTTGGGTGTGTTCTATTAGGCTTGGCTCCTCCTAATTCCTTTCTGGCAGTGTGGTTCCGGACCTTAAGGTGATGGCATTGATGCCACGCTTGGGATTAGGTAAGGGTTGAGAAGAAATTCCACTGGAGCTTAAAGGTTGGTTAGTGGAAGTAGGTAATGATTCTATCCGGGTGGCGAGAGCTTGTAAAGTAGCATTCAGACCATTTAGAGTAGAGTTCAGTGTAGTCTGCATGTCTTGTTGTCCTTGTGCAAGAGAAAGAAGCATCTCGTTATTTGATGAGGAAGTATGGTAAGTGATCTGTGGGACTTGTTGTTGGTTATGCTGGGGTCCTTGTGACTGTCTTAGGTGAGGAGCTCTGTAAGGTTGGTTCTGATTCTGCTGTCTGTTGTTGTTATTCCACCTCTGGTTTTCATTATTGTCTCTGTCTTCTCTGTTATAGTTGTCCCTCCAGCTATGGTTGGAATTATCTCTCCAACTTTGGTTGGATTTGTCCTGCCATCCTTGGTTATAGTTTCCACCTTGGTTGTAATTGCCGCCTTGTTGATTGTATCCTTGATTCGGGCGGTGATAGAAGTTATGAGTAGCTGCCACAGTGTTATCTTCTTGTTGGAGCTGTAGGCATTTATCAGTATAATGACTATAGTTAACACATATTCCGCATACTCTTTATGGAACTAACTGTTGGCTTTGTTGTGGTGGAGAAGGCTGAGCTTGTTGTTGTTTGTTCAACTGCATTTGCTTCAGTAAGTTGGTCATTTCACATATACTCTGTGTAAGAGCAGAAGTCTCAGTGCTAGAGAAAATTTTTGCAACAGCTTTTGAGTGGTTGTTCCTATGCCTGTGATTCCTAGTAGACTCAGCTAAGTCACTGATAAGTTGCCATGCTTCATCTGTGGTCTTGTACTTCTTCAGAGAACCATTACTAGCACCATCTAGTGTAATTTTATCCCGAGGCTTCATGCCTTGAGTGAAGTAGCTGATTAACACTAGCCTGTCAATCATGTGATGGGGGCATGCGTCTAGAAGGTTCTTAAGGTGCTCCCAGTACTCATAAAGAGTTTCTGATTCTCCTTGAACAATGCAGGAGATCTTTTTCCTTAGTCTGTCTGTAACTTCAGCTGGAAAGTATTTTTTCAAAAATTCTCTCCTAAGCGTATCCCGGTTGGTAACAATTGCTTCAGGTTGGGAGTAGTACCACTCCCTTGGCTTTCCCTCAAGAGAAAACGGGAAGGAAGTTAACAGAATAGAAGTTTCATTCACACGATGATGCCTAACAGTAGAACAGGCTATCTGAAAATCCCTTAGGTGCTTAATAGGCTCTTGAGCAGGTAAGCCATGAAACTTGAGCATCAAGTTGATTAATGCAGTCTTCAGCTCAAAATCTGTAGCCAGAGTTGGATGATACACTTGATACGACTGTAGTGTAAAATCTGGGGCTCCAGCTTCCTGGAGAGTAATCCTCTTAGGTGCTCCCATGTTATCTGCACGTGAATCAACTGAATCAGTAGTAAAGGAGCTTGTTTCGCTCTCAGATAGCGGTAAAGATTCGTCCTCAGATGAGACTGGTGAATCGATAATAATCACTTCACCACCCTCAGAGGTTAACCTGCGTCGAGCTCGCCTAATACGTGAAATAGTTCTTTCAATTTCAGGATCAAATGCGGCTAAGCTCGGATCAGGCAGTGAACGCGTCATTCAATGAAAGAAACATATAGCTCATGGTAATAAAATAAAAATAAAATATGCAAATAAAATAAAAATATGTACACTAATTAATAATTTAGCACACAATTACAACTCTCCGGCAATGACGCCAAAAACTGGTGTGTGGCAGAAGTAAGGCCAATTAAGAGATTGTAATATAAGAACAGCATTGCAAGTATAGCTCTTAACCAGCTAAAATTCGCCTCACCAATTTAGAAAGGTGTCACAAAAATTTAGAATAAAAATACTGGTAGTATGAGTCGCAGGTCGTCTCCCAACGAGTTGCAAGGAAGGGTGCTATTTTATTAATTAGGAAATTCCAAGAGAGTTTAAGTTTGGATAACGAGTAATTAAATAATTGTAAATTAAAGTAATAAAAACTAAGAATGATTATTAATATTCTAGATAAAAAGCCTTGACTGGGGGAATGATTAATTGGAAGTTCTATCCTTGTTGGGATCTCTTAAGTGTAGTATTAAAAAGGTTGTTATTTTTACTTAGTTAACCCTTACTAAATAAAGGAAAGTCAGGTGATTGAGCTAACTCTTATTCGCAAATCCTAGTCCTCTCCCTTGGGAAGGTCTAGCGTTAGTAAATACAGAACTAGCCAACAACTTCCAGTTTAATCAGCACTTAAGCCTTCCAACTCAAGTGTCTCCTTTTAATCAACCCCATGTCAAGTATGGAGTCTACTCCATTAACATGAATATAACGCTCATAAAAATATAAGAAGAAGACATGATGAATTTAAATAAAATAGGGATTCAAAATTGATTAAAAATAAAAGTAATCATTTACATTAACAATTCATGAAAATAATCCACTTACTACTTTAAACAAGAATTAAAAATATGGAATAAATAAAAGAGTAAGTAAGAAAACAAACTAGAATAGTATCTTCAATAGAGGTAATGACTCTTCAATATCCAAAAGCAAAAGTAATAAACTGGGAATGTAAAGAGAACCTAGAGAAAGAGTAATTCACTCTAGATTCCAATCTAAAAACCTAAAACTATCCTAATGAGAATATGTGAAGTCATGTGTGTTGAGTCTATGCATGTTTCCTGGCTTTATTCTGTGTTTCTGGGCCGAAAACTGGGTCAAAATGCGGCCCGAAATCGCCCCCAGCATTTTCTGTTAAGTTTGCAGATCGCGCAGGTCACGCGTACGCGTCATCCACGCGTTCGTGTCATTCATCGGTTTTTATTGTCACCCGAGCGCGTCGTCCACGCGTCGCTGCAATTTTCTCCATTCTGCGCGCTCGCGTGAGCCGTGCGCGCGCGTCGGTGTTCGCTGGTTATCTCCTTAGTTTCTTGTGTTCCTTCCATTTTTGTAAGTTTCCTCTCCATTCTCTAAGCCATTCCTGCCTTATAAAACCTGAAACACTTAACACACGGATCATGGCATCGAATGGTATATAGGAGAATTAAAATATACTAATTAAAGATCTTTAGGAAGCAAGTTTTCAATCATAAAATAATACTAGGAAGGGATTATAAAATCATGCAAATTATATGAATAAGTAGGTAAAGGCTTGATGAAACCACTCAATTAAACACAAGATAAACCATAAAATAGTGGTTTATCAGTGGGAAAACATCCTGATGATTTGGTCCCCACAAATATAGTTGTGACGGACTTCAGTGGGGCTTCATCTCCGCAAAGGGGCTGGTCACTTTGACTGTAAAAGTTGGCTCATCTGAGCGAAACAGAGTGTTTATGGTGGTTCCATCAAAGGAAAGTTATAATGCTTTGCTGGGGCGAGACTGGATCCATGGTGTGGGAGCCGTACCTTCTACTGTACACCAAAGTGTTCTTCTTTGGACGAAGGATGGCAAGCCTAAAGTCATTAAGGCAGATTTGAACCTATATGTCGAACAACTGCATATTGATTTCAGGATGTATAGTCCTAAGTTGAAGCCTTTGAATGATGATAGGACACTAAACTCTTATAATTGTGAATGTTTCTATTTGTCCTCGGAAGGTTTATCCGTGAAGTTGCGTTATCCGGAGTTGGATTTTACTCCAACTGGTTGGGATTGTCTTCCTTGAAGGCCTTCAGAAGAGTCACTCTATGGACCAGGTTGAGGAAGTTTCCGATTACCTGGTAACTCTGCATAATTATTTAAACAATTGTCTTTCTGTAGGAAATAAAGATGATTCTTCTGATAAAGTAGAATCACATAGGGTTCAAAGTTCTTTTAATGATAATTGTATCAACTCGATATATTCAATTGAGTTTAGTCATAATTTACTTGTTCCTTCTTTATGTAATGGAAGTAATGTTGCTGGCCAAACTACTGATTTAGTGGCAGAGGCACATTGTATTGAAAATCAAAGTAATTTTAATTCAATAAATGATCAAGTTCATCCTACTCCCAATGAGTCTTTTAATTTTTCTTTTGATTGCATCTATGATCTAGAATCTTTCGGTTTCGAGAGATATTCAGTAAAAGATGATGACTATTTCAAAAGGTTTGAATCCCAAGATCCCTTAGAAGAAATTAATCTAGGGACTCTTGATGATGTTCAAATTACATATATTTGCAAAGATCTTGTTGATCCATTTTGAACTGAACTGTTTCATCTTTTACATGAGTTTAAAGATTGTTTTGCTTGGGATTATCATGAGATGCCTGGTCTCGATCGTTCTTTGGTAGAACATCGATTAGCATTAAAACCAAATGCTCGACCTGTAAAGCAAACCCCTCGTCGTTTTGCTCCAGAGATTAAACAAAAGATTAAAGAAGAGATAGAACGCTTGATTAAAGCGAAATTTATTCGAACCGCACGATATGTGGAATGGGTTTCGAATATTGTTCCTGTGATGAAGAAGAATGGGAAGTTGAGAGTATGCATTGATTTTCGAGATTTGAATAATGCTACTCCAAAGGATGAATACTTTATGCCAATTGCAGATATGTTGATCGATTCTGTAGTGGAAAATGAAATTTTAAGTTTTATGGACGGTTATTCAGGATATAACCAAATCTTCATTGCAGAAGATGATGTGTCCAAAACTGGTTTTCGTTGTTCTGGGGCGCTAGGCACTTATGAATGGGTAGTTATGCCTTTTGGTTTAAAAATTGCTAGTGCTACTTATCAGCGAGCGATGAATGCTATATTCCATGAGTATATTGGAAAGTTTATGGAAGTGTATATCGATGACATCATGGTCAAGTCGATTTCAGTAAATCAACATATTGATCACCTAAGACAAGCCTTTGTCACCATGAGGAAGAAGGGGTTGAAAATAAACCCTTTAAAACGTGTCTTTGGGGTATCGGCTGGAAACTTCCTAGGTTTTGTTGTTCATAAAAAGAAAATTGCAATCGATAAAAATAAGACAGATGCAATATTGGCGTTATCTGCACCCAAATCAAAGAAAGAAGTACAATCCTTCCTAGGAAAGGTGAATTACCTCAGGAGGTTTGTCTCGAATCTTTCTGATCGAACTCGCGTGTTTGCTCTTTTAGTAAAACTAAAGAATGATTCACAGTTCGAATGGACGAATGAGCATCAATTAGCGTTCGATTCAATTAAGGCTTATTTATCTAAGGTTCCAATTATGGCGAATGTTCGTCCACGTGAGCCTTTGAAATTGTACATTGCAGCATCTATAAATACAATTGGGTGTATGTTGGCCCAAGATGACTAGAATGGGCATGAACGGGTAGTTTATTACCTTAGTTGAGTTTTAACTGATATCGAAATAAGGTATTCTCCGATAGAAAAATTATGTCTATCTTTATACTATGCCTGTATGAAGTTGAAATGTTATATGGTGGCTAAATCGATGAAGGTTATAGCACAAACTGATCTCACCAGATATATTTTAAGTTTCCCAATGTTACGAGGATGTTTAGGGAAATGGATGCTAGCCTTGATAGAGTTTGATTTGCAGTATGTCCCAGCCAAAGCTATGAAAGGACAGGTCATTGCGAATTTTCTTGTCGATAATTCGAATAATCTGAATGACCAGGGGGCAAATATAATCGACGTTGAAGTTGATTATTGGAAGTTATATTTTGATGGATCGAAGCATAAAGATGGTGCAGGGGTTGGAATCCTTATCATTTCACCAGAAGGGATTCCATCAGAATTTCTATTTGAATTAAAATATCCTTGCTCGAATAATATGGTAGAGTACGAAGCATTGATTTTGGCTCTCGAGATATTAATTAGTAAAGGGGCTTTGGAAGTCCAGATATTAGGAGATTCCCAGTTGGTTTTGAAGCAGTTATCGAAGGAGTTTATATGCAATAATGAGAAGTTGCAAAAGTATTTAACAACTGCTTGGGAGTTGTTAACCTCCTTTCGAAAAGTTTCCTTGGTTCACATTCCAAGGGTTCATAATGAAGTTGCTAATGAATTAGCCCAAATTGCTTCAAGATATAGAATCAGTCCAGAGAATCTCAAAAAATTGTCTAGCGTCCATCAAATATTAGTACCTGCGAATGAGAGAGGCTCTTTGTGTGGATGAATGGGAAGATGATGATTGGAAAAAGCCTATTGCTGAGTATTTGAAAAATTCCAGTATCTCAGTTGAAAGAAAAATAAAATTGCAGGCGATGAGTTTTGTCTTAATGACTGATGAATTATATAAGAAAGGAGTCGATGGAAGTTTGTCGAGATGTTTAAGTCGAGATGATCAAAATATTGCTTTGGGAGAAGTCCATAAAGGGATATGTGGTGCCCATCAGGCTGGAAAGAAGATGAAATGGGTGTTATATCGCAATCAGGTGTATTGGCCATCTATGATAAAAGATTATATCGATTATGCAAAGGCATGTCAAGAATGCCAGAAAAATGGTTCGATACAACAAATTCCAGCATCTGAGTTGCATTCGATAATAAAACCATGGCCATTTAGAGGTTGGGCTTTGGATTTGATTGGGTTAATTCACCCTCCTTCATCAAACAACATAAGTTTATCTTGGTAGCGATCGATTACTTTACAAAGTGGGTTGAAGCAATTCCTCTAATAGAAGTTGGTCAAAGTAAAATAATAGACTTTGTTGAGGAACATATTATCCATCGATTTGGAATTTCTCAAACATTAAGTACTGATCAAGGAACTATGTTTACTGGTTAGCGAATTAAAAATTTTGCACCTTTGAGGAATATCAATATGATTACCTCAACTCCTTATTATGCTCAAGCTAATGGGCAAGTGGAGGCAGCAAATAAAATCCTGATAAGTTTGATAAAGAAGCATATCGGGAGTAAACCTAGAATGTGGCATGAGACTTTAAGCCAAGTACTATGGGCTTATCGAAATTCACCAAGAGGGTCAATAAATACTTCACCCTATAAATTAGTTTACGGCCATGATGCAGTGCTACTGGTGCACGAAATTGTGATGTCCAGGCTCAAACAATCCCTGGCAACGTGAGCAACTTGGTACGCGTAATCGTGCTTACACTTTAATTATGTAAAATTCATGGCTACTAACGCCCTGCAATCGCGAGTTAGGAGCTCGTCACTGTCATTCAATCATTGAATCCTACTCGGAATACCACAGACAAGGTTTAGACCTTCCAGATTCTCTTGAATGCCGCCATCATTCTAGCTTACGCCACGAAGATTCTGGTTGGGAGATCTAAGAGATATTCATTCTAGCTTATTTCATGTAGAACGGAAGTGTTTGTCAGGCACGTGTTCATAGGGGAGAATCGTGATGAGCGTCACACATAATCATCACCTTCATCACGTTCTTGGGTGCGAATGGATATCTTAGAAGCGAAATAAGATGAATTGAATAGAAAACAGTAGTACTTTGCATTAATCTTTGAGGAACAGCAGAGCTCCACACCTTAATCTATGGAGTGTAGAAACTCTACCGTTGAAAATACATAAGTGAAAGGTCCAGGCATGGCCGAGAGGCCAGCCCACATGGTCTAAGAACTATGCGTTCAGAGATGGTATACAACTGATCAAAGATACCTAATACAATAGTAAAAGGTCCTATTTATAATAAACTAGCTACTAGGGTTTACATGAGTAAGTAATTGATGCATAAATCCACTTCCTGGGCCCACTTGGTGTGTGTTTGGGCTGAGCCTGAGTGTTTCACGTGCAGAGGCCATTTGTGGAGATGTACGCCAGTTTTTGTGCCAGTTTGGGCGTTCAACTCTGGTTTTG
>NC_029791.2:32953671-32954033 GCF_000816755.2 Arachis ipaensis
AAGCATGATGGAGTGCTCTTGATGTTCCACCCTTAGTTGTCCCATATTGGAACTCAATTTTCCTAGGGAGGTGTTGATTTGAGGCATCTCCGGGATCTCATGGAAATGAGCTTCTTGCGCCTCTTGAGCTCCATGATTGGGCTCTCTTGCTTGCTCCATCTTTTTCTTAGTGATGGGCTTGTCCTCTTTAATGAGGATATCCCCCTCTATGTCAATCCTAGCCGAATTGCATAGGTGGCAAATGAGGTGAGGAAAGGCTAACCTTGCCATAGTGGAGGACTTGTCAGCCACCTTGTAGAGTTCTTGAGGTATAATCTCATGAACCTCCACCTCTTCTCCAATCATGATGCTATGGATCATGA
>NC_029791.2:32954049-32955760 GCF_000816755.2 Arachis ipaensis
ATTCCGTTTTCAATTTTTATATTTATTTTGTGACTCCACATGATCATGAACCTACAAAGACATATAACTAAGAAGAATATAGTTAGATAAATAAAGATTGGGTTGCCTCCCAACAAGCGCTTCTTTAATGTCAATAGCTTGACAGTGGGCTCTCATGGAGCCTCACAGATGTTCAGAGCTTTGTTTGAGACTCTCCAACACCAAACTTAGAGTTTGGATATGGGAGTTCAACACCAAACTTAGAGTTTGGTTGTTTTGAATTTTTATGATGCAAAGGAAAAACAAGAAAAATGATGCAATGCATGAAATTTTTAGATCAAAACAATGAATGCATGCATGAATGATATGAGTGTCAAGATGAACATCAAGAACACTTTGAATGTCAAGATGAACATCAAGAACATATTTTTGAAAAATTTTTGATGCAAAGAAAACATGTAAGACACCAAACTTAGAATTCTTTAATGCTTAGGAACTAAGAATTCAAGAATGCATATGATAAACATGAAAAGACACAAAACAAAAAATCATCAAGATCAAACAAGAAGACTTACCAAGAACAACTTGAAGATCATGAAGAACACTATGAATGCATGAAATTTTCGAAAAAAATGCAGGATGCATATACAATTGACACCAAACTTATAACATGACTCAAGACTCAAGACTTAAACAAGACACAGAAAAACCCATTAGGCATGTAAAAATGCCTTTGTACCCAACTCTGGGCGTTCAGCGCCAGGTTGGTGGCCATTTTGGGCATTCAGCACCCATTTGTGTGCCATTTCTGGCGTTGAACGCCAGAACCATGCCTGTTCTGGCGTTCAGCGCCCAGAAGCTGCCCATTTTGGGCGTTCAGTGCCAGAACCATGCTCTGTTCTGGCGCTGAACGCCAGACAGATGCTCCTCCAGGGTGTGATTTTTCTTCTGATGTTTTTTATTCTGTTTTCAATTTTTATATTTATTTTGTGACTCCACATGATCATGAACCTACAAAGACATATAACTAAGAAGAATATAGTTAGATAAATAAAGATTGGGTTGCCTCTCAACACGCGCTTCTTTAATGTCAATAGCTTGACAGTGGGCTCTCATGGAGCCTCACAGATGTTCAGAGCTTTGTTTTGATAACAAATTGCTGCTCATCATTTATCAAGTATGTAACTTACCTCTGATGGTTTGGAAGCCTCAGTCCAAAAGAATTTAGACATGGCTTTACAGCCAGCCAGGCTTCACATGCTTCATGAAACACTAGAATTCATTCTTAAAAATCTTGAATAAAATTTTTGAAAACATTTTTATTTTTTTTTCGAAAACAGATGAGAGATTTTTGAAAGATTTTTTTGAAAACAAAATGAAAAGAAAATTACCTAATTTGAGCAACAAGATGAACCGTCAGTTGTCCAAACTCAAACAATCCCCGGCAACGGCGCCAAAAACTTGGTGCATGAAGTTGTGATGTCCAGGCTCAAACAATCCCTGGCAACGTGAGCAACTTGGTACGCGCAATCGTGATTACACTTTAATTATGTAAAATTCATGGCACTTTCTTTCCCTGGCAATGGCGCCAAGAACATGGTGCCAATACCATGGTTCACAACTTCGATACAACTAACCAGCAAGTGCACTGGGTCGTCCAAGTAATACCTTACGTGAGTAAGGGTCGAATCCCACGGAGATTGTTGGTATGAAGCAAGCTATGGTCACCTTG
>NC_029791.2:32955865-32961541 GCF_000816755.2 Arachis ipaensis
TGGGCGTTCAACTCTGGTTTTGGCTCCTTTTCTGGCGCTGGACGCCAGATTTGGGTAGAAAGCTGGCGTTGAACGCCAGTTTACGTCGTCTATTCTTGGCCAAAGTATAAACTCTTATATATTGCTGAAAAGCCCTGGATGTCTACTTTCCAACGCAATTGGAAGCACGCCATTTTGAGTTCTGTAGCTCCAGAAAATCCACTTTGAGTGCAGGGAGGTCAGAATCCAACAGCATCAGCAGTCCTTCTTCAACCTCTAAATCTGATTTCTGCTCAAGTCCCTCAATTTCAGCCAGAAAATACCTGAAATCACAGAAAAACACACAAACTCATAGTAAAGTCTAGAAATGTGAATTTAACATAAAAACTAATGAAAACATCCCTAAAAGTAACTAGATCCTACTAAAAACATATTAAAAACAATGCCAAAAAGCGTATAAATTATCCGCTCATCAGCTACCATTAGAAATTAATTTGAATACTTTGAGAATATCAAAACAGAATGATTTTCTAGTCGATGATTATTGGTATGCAATGTTTGATGATTTGAATGAATTGGACTCAGGGCGAATGATGGCACTTGAAAATATAGTTCGACAAAAAGAAAGCATTGCTCGAAGTTATAATTGTCGAATAAGAGAGAAATATTTTAATATAGGTGAGTTGGTTTTAAAAGTTATTTTGCCAATGGAGAAGAAATAGAAATTTCTTGGCAAATGGTCCCATACTTGGGAAGGCCCTTTTCAAGTGATAGGATTATATTATGAAAATGCATATCAAATCAAGGATATCGAGTTAGGAAAAATAATTAACTCGATTAATGAAAAGTATTTAAAGCAATATTATTGTTGGCTAAATTAAAGTCAAACATGCATAAGTCCAGAAAAGATAAAGACCATCACAAAGAGTAAAGTTTGAGGAAAAAGAAATTCAAGGTGCCAAGAGTCTTGCCAAGTTTGAGCGTAGCTTTGCCCTGTCGTTGTCCAAAGTTGAAATTGCCTCAGCATGCCTGAACTTTTCAAATTGGACCTTGTCAAGTTGTTTCTTATATTCTTCTTGCTTGGTCTCAATAGAAACAATTTCTTGAATGATTTGTTGTTGTTCTTGCTGGGCAGTGGTCAGAGGTACGACTATTTCAGCCCGTCTCTCGCGTACTTTGGCAAGATTTTCATTGATTTGGGCTAAGTCTATTTCGAGCTTTATCTCTTCCTTGTCATAAAAGGCTTGAATAGAGACAGCATGAGAGATTCTCAGATTGAACTCTTTCCGAGAAGCTTTCTTCGATTGAAGAGCAGAGGCACAATTATCTACTTCAGTTGTGATCTTAGCCTCTTCATTTTTGATCTCTTGGAATTTATTCTGAAAAGCTACATTGTTGTTGGCAAGTTGCTTGAATTGTTAGATTATGGCAGAGTATGTAGTAGAAGCCGGAAACTCAAAGGGAGAATTCAAAAGATCAGATAAAAGTTAGTTGAGAAGGGGGTTCTTGATCCATGCAGCAGGTGGATGATCCAAGAGTTTGAGAAGTGATCGAAGCCGTTCTCGAGTGTCAACATCCAACTCGAATAAAGGACTGGATGAAGATGGTCTAGGAAGTGTTGGAACGGGAATGGGCACTTCGTCCTCTTGGATAACTCGATTTAAGACAGAGATAAAGTTAGCCAATGTAGCACTTGTAGGTGTGGTAGAAGTGCCCAAGTGTCCAGATTCTTGACCAGGAGGGGTTTGAAACTTGGCTTGTTGAGGGGGACTGGAGAATCCTTGAGGAGTTTCTAAGATTCTAGATCGAGGCGAGTCTGAATTAGTAGTTTCAGCGACTCGAGAAACAGAATCAGAATCTGGGGCTACTTGGTTTTCAGTAGAAAGTGGAGCTTGGTTTTTTGGAGAACTTGGATCAAGGATTTGTGTTGGTGTTGGAAAATGTTGTGAATGATCTTTTGTTTAATCAATCACTGGTGTTTCGATGGGAGGTGGAAAAGCAGCCTGTAGTGGTTCGACAGATCCTGTAGCTTGAATCGAATCATGAGATTTAGAATGGCCCAAATCCAGGTGTTGTTGCAGAAGTAGTTGATTAGGTGCCACAGGAGATGTGATTGAGTGAGCAGCAATGGTAGGCTGATATAAAAGGTACACAGTTATAAGTTAAGATTTATTCTAACTTAAATGAAATATGTAGAAATGATAATGTTACCAGAGTGCGTCTTAGCCTTCGAATTAGCTGAGGACCAGGGTCTGAATCAGCTGTATCCTCTGATTGAGAGGAAGCGGTAAGGATGTTCTGGATGGTTTGATCACTTCCGTCAGAGCTTTCGAAGTGCATGGGTGTGTGTAAGAAAGCAGTTACCCTTTTAGAAGTCCTGGTGGGAGTCCTTTGACTTTTATGTTGAGGTTGTCGACAGGAAGCTGCAGTATCAGCTTTCCTTTTGTGATATTTTTTGGGAGAACTTTCAGCAGCAGGGGCTGTTCGAACGGCAGATTGCTGGATTTCCTCCAAAGTGTGATTGTACCTAGAGTAGTAAGCAGTCCACCATTCGAAACAGGACTTGGAGATGTATAAGCTGCGATCATAAACAAGGAAATTGAAACATTCCCTGTGTTGTTGGTTTGTTGCGAGGAGGAAATTGAGGTCATCCTGAGAAGTCAGAGTAATGTGGCAAAGTGGCTTGCTGTTTCGAGAAAAAGGGGTTGGAATGGCTTGTGAAAATCCCAGTTGCCTAGCTGTAAGGTGAGGTGTGTACATGGTCACCTTGAATTTTTCCTTTTTATGCTGAGGTAGCCCCGTAGGAATTACTTGAACAGCTAGCAAGTTTGCCCAGTTTCGATTAGCCAGTTCATTTTCCTCAATATCATGTGGGAAGAGCAAGCGATCAAGCCACGTAGGACCACAATTTCGACGCAAAAAGGGGCGAAATTGAGGTTTTCATTATCAAAATCTTTGCAAGAATGGAAGAGAGAAAAAATCGCCCAAAATCGATTTTCATCCGATTGTGTATCTGGAAAGTTTGGCTTGTAGTCAGCCAGTCGGGAGCCCTCGATGTGTTGCTTGTCAGTAGCGCCACCTCCAGGCTTTGTCATATACTTTTCAAAAATGACATTAAGCCATAGTTGAAGAAGCCAGAGGGGACCATTAGTATTGGTCAGATTATTGTCTCGAAGACAATGCACAAATTGACCAAGCTCTTCGAAAACATGCCCTAGAAGAAGCTTAGCCAGATTAAGGGTATTACCTTCGTGAAGCAGAGCAGCCAGAGGCAGAAAAAATTTTGACATCTAGACACTTCGAGAACAGAAAATGATGGCATTTAACCAATAGAATAAAAAGGCTACATGTTCATCGTCTGTGACGGGAGTGCCTTTTTTGCCCATATGGTGAGCAATAAAATCACTGTAAGAGCTTGTAGGGGCAATGTTGTAGTGGCGTCTTGGTTGCATGTCAGGTGTGCAGTCTGGAGGATTTATGGGAAGCCTTGTAATAGCGCCACATCCAAGAGAGACATTTCAACCATTCCATAAGGAAGGTATAAATTATTGGTTGTCCTGTTCCAGAAACATGTCACAGCTCCGATCATCCAAGGGAGCGTTGAGGGTGCGAAATGAGAAAGCCTTAGGAGTTCCTGAATCCCCAGAGCCCCCCCAAGCAGCACTTTTTGAAGGAGCAAGGCGTTGAAGCCAAGCTGTAAAATCGGCTCCTCGAGGGTTGATTTTTGGATTGTTCCTGAAGGGTTTTTGATTGACGAAAAAGGAGATGTCCAAGGCTTGTTTAATCAATAAGTCTTCCCCTTGAGCACTAGAGAAGAAAGGCAGTTTTTTATTTGCCCTCTCCAGGGTTTCGACAGGCCTGAGGAAGCAATGTACATCTCCGCCTACTGTGAAAGGGATTAAAATTCTGTTATCATCAACCTGAAGTTGGGGATCACCAATAACTTCATCGTTGACTTGGTTCAGTATATGAAGTGTTGGTGGAGCTGGTGGTGCTTCCAAGGGACCTTTACCCTTGTCTTGGACAGCGATGTGAGAAGAGGAAGTAGCCATTGCAGAACGGAAAAAAGGGAAATTTGAGAAGTTAAGGGTTACGCAAGAAAGATTGGTGCAAAAGGAATTCAGATAGTAAGGGTTCGCAAAAAATTGAAGAAAAGCGACAATGTCAAATTTAAAGGATGTGTTGTTGTGCCCGTTATTGCAGAATGAGTGCAAAAAAGGTAACTTCCCGAAGAAGGTGAAGAGGTGGAGAGAGAAAGCATCTGTTTCGGGAAACGTGTTGAGTGGATCAGTATTAATAGGAAGTTAAATGGTAATTATTACTAATTTAAGAGATTGAAATTTGAATTTGGATTAAGTGTTTTATCTTCCGAATAATGTTGTTGTTAAAGGCAAACACATTAATCCAAGGGGACAATTTGTTGATCGAAAAATATTTTCGATTAAGGTAAGTTGGTTTGAAGTAGTAAAGAGGTCAAAGATATAAGTAGGTCCCGAAAAGATGCACGTGCAAGCATTGGCTGGAGGTACTCGATGCGGATTCAATTTCGAAATATTTTATCAAATTGAACAGGTCAAACCAGTCAGGTATTCGAAGAAAGTTATCGAATGAGTTATTTCGAAGAGAAGATCGAACGGTTATGTGAGTGGAGAAGTTGAAGACATTCACCATGTGGAGAATTTATGAGTAAGCGTTTAATTAGCCAAGGGGCGAAACGGTTACCAAGGAGTGTGCATTCAAGGTTGTGTTTCTGTAATTAATTGTCAGTTACAAAAGTGGATTATAAATACTAGAAAGTTTTAGGGAATAAAGGTTGGAACTTTAACTCAGAAAATTCTCAAGCACACTCACATCCCCAGAGAATTTCCGAGTCTGCGATCGAGTTACTTTTCTGTAGGGTTCCTTCCATGTTTTTACTCTTTCAATTTATTTTCTTGTAAACTTTATTTTTCAAGCAAGTTTATTTTCCAAGTATCATTTAATTTCAACGTCCAATTTACATTTCTGCACTTTTAACTTTCATGTCAAAGTCCTTTGACCTGGTTGAAGGCATTTTACTGTTTTCTTTTAATTTCAACGCAGTTTTTTCCGATTTCAGCACATTTTCTTTTCGAAAGCTTTATTCATTTGCTTCTTTTACCCTTTTATAAATTTTAATTTATCTTTTATCCCATTATCCGTCTAATCGAAGACACTTTGATGCGCTTTTAGAAAATTGGTACCTGCAAAGAAGAATAGGTTTCACTCCCAGACTACTAGATATCGAACCACCATCAATTTGTTAAAAATCGACAAAACAATATTATTTAACATATTTTTAATATATATTTTATGTTTTAACATACATTTTATATACATGGTTAATTTTATTTAAATTCTAAATTTAAAATGTTTAAAACATATTTAACATAAAATAGGTTTAAATTTTAACAAAAAAAAAATTTCAGTTTATTATATTATGTTAGATTTAATATTATCAAATTTAGTGTAATCTAATTTCTTATTTAAGTTTAGTTATATTATGTATAGTATTAGTAAATTCAATTTAACGTAATCTGCTTTTTATTTATTTTAATTATGTTAGATTTAGTATTATTTAATATAAATAAAATTAAAATTTTAGCTAAGTTCGGAATAACGTTCTTGTGTTAATACGATGTAAATATGGTGCTAAGTCGTCACTTTAATTGGTGCATA
>NC_029791.2:32961566-33006422 GCF_000816755.2 Arachis ipaensis
CACATATAGATAAAATATATGCCATTGTTGCTTTAAACCATTAAACTATTGATTTTTCCCAAAAACACCTTGTTCTATTTTAGCTATATTAAATAATACTAAAACTAACATAACTAAAATAAAAAGTAATATTAGATTAAACTAATTTTTATAACAATTAAAAAAGTTTTAACTTAATATAGGTATATAAGTATATAATTTATAAAAATAAATTTCTCATAAATATAATTTGTAAATGAAATAAGTAATAAAACTATCTTATTTATCTCATTTAAAATTTTACAATCTTTTTTTTTTCTTAACAAATATGGGAATTGAATTCATTTTGGAGAAATGATCAGTACCAAAAGTCTTTAACAGAACATGCAAAGGGTAAATGTGAAATTTAACTAACAAATAAAAACAACATAGAAAGATCGAAAATAAGAGGTAATCTAGGTTGTAACACTCTACCACACAAAGTTTTACGTTTATGACGTAAACTAAAGGTGATGAGATATTAAGATCTCTAAAAACAAAAGACATATAAATATAGCTAAAAAATTATAACTAGGAGTCTTGAAAAATAAGTTAAGCAAAAACGTAACAGAAACTCGCATCACACTCGTCCGAATAAGCGTAGAAGAAACAGATAATAGCGTATGGAAGCATAAGATACATATGATATAGAGTGCCAAAAATACAAATAACAAGATCCAAACTCGACCTGCGAAGCAAAGGCCGGCCAGAGTACACAACACACACACACGCACACGCACACACGCGCGCGCGCGCACACACAAAACTAACTAAAACATAATATAAAAAGCACAAAAGATAAGTCTTCGCTTCTAAGAAAGTAAATCTAGCATGCTCATCAGCGAGGCGCGTCACGCCTTGCATCTAAAAAACAATATGTATGGAATGAGAATCGGGGGTTCTCACTTCTCAGCATAGTAGAGGTTCCCACATAGATAATATATAAGGTCCCGGAAAAGCCAGAGGCATTCCTAGAACTTCGACACTCAGATTTAAACTTAAAGAAGTATATTAAAGCAGAGATTCGGTACTCTATCTAAAGGATTCTATTTCTAATCTAACTCTTCACCTCCTATCAACCCAAACCTCCTTATCACCGGTAGAACTATGATAAACCCCAATTTTGTGGTTTATCTTGTGTTGAATTTAGTGGATTTCATCAACTTATCTCACATTTATTCAATGAAATAGCATGTTTTGTGAATTTTTTCTAAATTGTACTTAAGAGTAAAAACATATTTTTTATGCCTTTAATTTGCTAAATTTGATTCACTTTAATTCTATTTGATGCCTTGATGTGTTTGATGAAGTGATTTCAGGTTTAGAATGCAAAGCTTGGATTGAAGGAATGAAGAAAAAGCATGTAAAAGAGGAGAATTCATGAAGAAATGAAGTTTGGAAATCTGCCCAGTTCCGCATATACGTGACCCATGCGTACGCATGACCAGAAAATTCGTAAGCCGACGCGTACGCGTGACCCACACGTACGCGTGACATTCAGCACGTGACTCACTTAAAGAAATCATGGATAACGATTTCTGAGCTCATTCAAGCCCAAATCCAACTCATTTTTAAAGTATTTGAGACAAAATTCAAGATAGAACAAAGGAGAGAGCAATTAGATTAGGTTAGAAATATATTTTAGAGTAGTTTTCTAGAGAGAGCAGCTCCTTCTTCTCTCTAGAATTAGGATTCTTAATTTAATTTTCTCTTTAATTTCTCTCTTTAGTTCTTGTTTTAGTGTAGTTTCATTTATATTTTCATACTCTAGTAGTTTAATTCTCTTAGTTCTTCTTATTAATTTTTTATTTCAGCTAATTTTTAGTTTTATGAACTCTTGTTAATTTCAATTTTATTTAATGCAATTTGAAATTTTATGTTCTTTTAATGCTTGTTTGAGTTATTGTTGTTATTTTCTTGCATTTGGTAGCAGTAGATTTTATTATTACTGCAATTTAATATGCTTCTCTTTTTATGCATACCAAGTGTTTGATAAAAATGTTTGGCCTAGTTTTATAGTAGATTTTGAGCATTCTTGGCTTGGAAAGGGAAGCTTGGTAGTCTTGAGTCATTAATACCCAATTTATGTTGGTGTTCTAGAGTTGTTAGTTAATCTTGTTTCCATTGATGCTATTTATGGATTGGGATTAACTAGGCCTACTTGATATTCTCCCAGTATTGGAGATAACGTAATAGACTTAACTCTTGGTAATTCTTGTGTTATGATTAATGACTAGGATAGAAGACCTTGATTCTCAATCCTTGCCATGAATGCCTCTTTATCATTTGTCATCTTTAGTTTGCTTTTTTTTTTATTGTCATTTAGATTGTTGTCTTCTTATCCGCAAACCACCCCCTTGAACCTCATAACTGATAACACGCATACCTCACTGCAATTTCTTTGAGATATGATCTGAGATCTAATACTCTCAGTTATTTTTATTGGTTTACACTGTGACAAATAAAATTAAACTCTGATGCAGGTCAATTGTTGGTTTAGAACTATACTTGCAACGAAGTGATTCTCTTATTGAGAAGAAATTCCGGACTGATGATCAAGTTTTTGGCGCCGTTGCCGGGGAATTACAATGTATGCTTGTTATTGGTTATTGTACATATGTTAATATTATAAATAGTTTTCACTTTGTTTGTTTGCTTGTTTGAGTTAGTAGTTAGGATTTTGTCTCTTTGTTTCTTAATAGTTCTTGTTTTTTGTTTTCCCTTTTCACCATGAATTCTCATCCCTTTGGCTATGAGTTTGGTTACAATTATGTTGTAGAGAATGAAAACTTTAATGAGGGATCATATTATGGAAATGGAAATCAAGTTAGGGAGGAGCCCTATTGTAAGACCCAGAAATTTCGAAAAATCCTATTTTGAACTACTTTCAAATCATATATTTATTTACAGTTTTAATTTCAGAAATTATTTTATTGAAAATAATTAGAGGCAGTTTTGATTAATTGGATTTGAAATAAATTAAGGATTTTTATCAAACTCTATAATTATGGATTATTTTTCTATTTACAATTTAAAATTTTAGAAATCCAAAAATAATGAGGTTTAGCTATTTAAATTAGGATTTTATCTAATTTTATAATTATTGAGTTATTCTCTATATTTAAATTATAAAGTTAGTAGTTGTCAAATAATAAGAATTTTATATGATTTAATTTAAATACTTTATATTTTCATAATTTAATACTTTAAGTTTTAAGGATAAAGAAAATTAATTATATTACGATGTATTTTCAATTAGAGTAATTGATTGAGAATCAATTAGTATTTTTATTCCACAAATAATATTTTAAAGTAATTTTAATCAATTAAATTAGATTTCAAATTAATACTCTATGCTCCAATTTTATTAAAATGACCTTACTCTAATTAAACCCAAAATCTCAATTTTATACACAAACCCTAATTCTATCAACGCAAACTTTTCCCCTATTCCTAAGTGAAACCCTAGCCACCCTTCCTCCTCAACATCACACACACATACCAACACATACGCACAAGCCAACACACACGCAGCTTCAGCTGAAAAGAAAAGAAAAAGAAACAGAAAAGGAAGAGAGAAGAGGGATCCGCAGAGAAGAAGGGAAGAGGGGAAGGAGGAGCTTGCTGGCCAGCCGCGCCATGCCACCGTGCCAGCTCCTCGCCGCCGTGCTGCATTGCCGTTTGTTGGGAGTCGCCGCCACTGTTGACCGAGAAGAGAGGAGATCCGAGAAAGAGAGTGGGAGTGCCGGTGGGAGAGGGAGACCGCTGCCTTAGTCGTCGTCGTTTGTGCTCCAGCTCGTCGCCACCATCGCGTTGCCTGCACAATTGCCACCGTCCATCGCGCTGCCACCACGCCACATCGCCGTCGAGAGCAGAGCCACAGGGAGAGAAGGCTCGCAAGTGAGAGATGGTCACGGGCCTGGAACCACCGCGCCTTGTCGCCCTTCCTCGCGTTTTTGTCGCCGCAGTCAGTGCCTTGCCCTCACCGTCACTGCTGCGGGGAGCCGCACCGCGGTGACCGAGCTTTTGCCGCCAAGAAACACTGCTGCCGCCACTGAGATCCACTACCGGTAAGGGTTTTAAGTTGGTTTCCTTTACGTTAAGTTTCCAGGAACTTCGTCGTTGCTGCATGTTGTTCAGGTCACCGCTGCCGCCAGACCAATTCAGAGACCGCTGCTATTTTGTTTTTCTTATTACAGTAAGTATTTCTGTTTCAAAAATCCTGCGTTAGTATTTTGTTATGTTTGGTTATAAACTTTGAAATTCTGGTAACGTAGGGTCGTGTTCTGAGCGTTGCATGTCGGTTTTAAGTCACTGTGATTGCTGCAAAAGTGATCAGGGGCTAAGTTTGCAGTTGCTGTTGGTTTCGAGCTGAGAAAAAAGAGTTTTGTTGACGTGTTTGGTTTATGATTTTGACTTTTCGAGGTAGGGACTTTTATGATTTCAACTTGTCACTGTGATGTGATGAGCGAAATATGTTTATGGTGATTATGTAAGTCTTACGCATTGTCTATTTTTTCTTGGGTGAATATGGTTGTCTGCTTGATTGAAATAAGGTCTAATTTTGTTAAAATGGAGATTTCTGATTGGTTTGATTTGAAATGATTTTAATATTTAAAAGTCTGAATTTGGTTTTATTGGAAACTGATTTGGTCTTGAACCTGTTGGAAAGAGTTGAGGACTGGTTTGGTTGGGACCCGAAAAGGGTGGCAAAGTCCAAGTTTTAAGGGAGATACTATCGAAATTTCTATAAAATTCGAGACTTTGTTTGAAAATGTTATTTTAAAAATAATAAATTTTGCTTTGAATTAAATTATTGATAAATGAATTTATGTTTGAAGTTATTTTGTTAAGAAAATTATTATATTTTAAATGTATATTTAAGAAAAGAATTATGTTTTAAAGTTGATTTAAAGAGGAAAATTCTTATGTTTTGGAATTTGATTTAAGTAAACAAATTTGGAGGAGTTTTAGTGGATTTAAAAGAAACTTGAATTTTGATTAACTAATTTCACTTGTCGATGTTTTTGGAAAAGTTTGAACTATTCTCTAGAACTTTGATTTGGCAAAACTAAAACAAATTTCGAGCCTTTGGAAATAGGTTTAAGAATGAAATTGAAAATTGGATTTCGGTTTAAAAGAATTTGGTTTTGGTTTAAGTAAGTTGGTTTTGAAATTGGTTCGGAATATTCGGATACATGATTTGGTTTTAGTTTAAATTCTATTTTATTTATTTAAATCAAGAAGTTAAGGTTTTAGAGGTTTTCAATAAATTTAAGGAAATGAGTTAGGTTATTCTCCCCTAAAGTCTTGAGAGCTGAGAAACTTTATCACCAAATCTTGATTTAAAATGAATGTTTTTGAGTCACTCGGGATTGCGGCTGCTCAATTCTGCTGCTACCGTAAGTGTACTCTATTTCGAATCCTTGCCTTTAGTTTTTCCGTTATGTGTTTTAAGATTTCCGTGATATTAATGTTTTTAGGAATTAGAAGTCGAGTTTGCATGTTGCGATTGAGGCTGTTCTGCCATTGAGAAAGCAAGCGGAGTTGAGATTTCGGTTGCAGTTAATTTCGGGTCGAGACAAAAAGGAATTCTCTAACGCGTATGGTTTAGGTTTCGTGCGTTTAACATTTAAGGTGTTGTTAAAACTTAGACTAGAAGAACCATAGGATAAGTTGAATTGGTTAAAAGTAATATTTATAATGGTTGTTAATGAAATGGGTTGATATGGTATTAAAATGCAAGTTGTAATGGTAAGGGACATGAGTTGATGAAAATGAGGTTTGGTTAAAGTTGAATTATGATTGGTTAATGAATTTTTGAAATGGAAAATTATAAAAGAGATTTTGAATTCGACCTGGTTTTGAAATTGTTTGGAAGTTTTGGAAAGATGTGGAAAGTGGCTCCGCTTTGAAAAGTGATTCTTGGCAAGATTTAAATTCTTTGATAAATCCACATTTGATGATATTTATTTGCTCTATTTGGATGGATTTCATCAACTCTTCTTGCACTTATTCATTGAAATAACATAGTTTCATGATTTCTTCCTAAATTGTGCTTGAAAGTGAAAACATGCTCTTTTGTGCTTAATTTAGTTAATTTTAATTCACTTTAATCTCATTTGGTGCCTTGATGTATTTGTTAAGTGATTTCAGGCTTTCAAGGCAAGTATGGGTTGAAGAAGTGAGGAAAAGGGCATGCAAAAGGGAAGAAACCATGAAGAAATGGAGTTTGGAAGTTTCAGCACGCGTGCGTACGCACAACGAAGATTTGTGAGCGACGCGTACGCGTGACCCACGCGTACACGTGGATGGATTTTTGCGCAAACGATGCGTACGCGTGACCCGAGTTACGTCAGCTCATTAATTGTAAATCACTCGGGGAGAATTCTGGGCCTCCAAAACCCAGTCCAACTCATTTCTGAAGCTATTTCAACCCCAATTCAAGTGGAAACAAGGGGGGGCAATTAGGTTTAGTTTTTATGATGTTTTCTCTTAGTTTCTAGAGAGAGAAGCTCCCCCCTCTCTCTAGAATTAGGGTTCTTTAGTTTAATTTCTTGTAATTTCTACTTTTAATTCTTGTTTCTATTTACTTTTCCTTGTCATTTATTGTTATTGCTTCTTTTTCTTATTCATTTCTCTTGTTATTTCCTTTATTTTGTCAATTTATGTTTTATGACACTCTTGTTACATTTTACTTTCAATTAATGCAAATTTATGTTTCCATGTCATTTATTACTTTCTTTAGTTGTTATTGTTATTTTCTTGCTTTGGTAGTTATAGAATTTATTTTATTGTAATTTAATGTTATTTTATTTTCATGCACACCAAGTGTTTGATAAAATGCTTGGCTTAGTTTTTACTTAGTTTTTCTCCACTCTTGGCTTGAATTTGATGACTTTGGTGATCCTTGTGTCATTGATGTCCATTCTTGTTTGATATATTAGAGTAGTTAGTTGATTTGGTTTTCCTTGACTCTATGTGTTGACATAGGACTTAGGGATTGAAATTAACTATGCCTATTTGACTTATCCTCGATGTAGGGTTGACTAAGTAGGATTAACTCTTCATAATCATCATGTGTTTGTGGTCAATGTCTAGGATAGGTGATCTTAGCTCTCAATTACTTGCCAAGAGGTTTCTTGCACTTTAATTTTACTTGCTTTGAGTTTTATTGCTTTTGACTTTTAATTTCTTGCATGTTAAGTTTTCTCACTCTTGGTTGAGAAATTGGGTGTTTGTGTGGAATTGAGTTATGGATGTCCATTCCGCATTGTGTGAGAATAGTTAATTGGTTTGGTTTCCATTAACACTAGTCTTTCACTAAGTAATTAGTGAGTTGACTAGAACTTATGGATTAAGATCAAGTATGCTCTTTTGACTAATTCTCAAGGAGAATTGATTAATTTGGATTGATTCCACACAATTGCTATGTTTGTGGTCCATAACTAGGATAGGAATCCTAAATTCCCCAAGTCTTGCCAAGAGTTGCCATCTACATTCCTTGCATTGCCTTTACTTGCTTTCATTTACTCTCTTGCATGTTCATTTAATTCCTTGCTATTTACATCTCTTCCTCTCTTGCTTTCATTCCCCAATCCCCATGGTCTCTCTCATAGCCAATGATTGTACACTTAATTGCAACTCTTAGGGAAGATGACCCGGGAGCTAAATACTCTCGTTTTATTTTGTATTGACTTTATTATTTGATCTTGAGAGTTCATTGTTGGTTTGGACTATGCTACCAACGAATTGATTCTAGTTTTGATTGATTCCAAACTATACGAAAATTCTCTTATCAAATACGTTTGTTATTTGAAAGTAAATGGGCCAATAATGATTTTTGAAATAAGATATTGAGTCTGATTGATTGTGGATATTACTGAGATTGTTGATAAGTCACTTGTGCCTGGCAAGAACGGTTGGTTAATCCTGCTTGTCGAGGTTGCGGCACCCGCGTAAGGATGGTTGGTTAATCCCGCTTACGTGTAGATGTGAGGTCAGAGACAGAGTGTCCCGCTCACATCCTTTCGGATCATAGGAGTGTGCCCAGCACTATATCCGTGGGGGGGGGAGGGGGGTTCCCGTAGCTATATACGTGATCGAAAGGCGACATTCCTATGGGAATGTGTCGGGTTGGCAATTGTTCCGACAATATGATATCACAGCTAGTAGGACAGACATTCATCATATGCATCTATTTGACATTGTTCGGGTGTGCATATTGTAATTGATTTGCCTACGTGAATAATTATGTTTAACTGCTTTTTGCTATACTTGATGTAACTGCTTTGATTGTGCTTGAACTACATTAATTATGATTGTGTTTTGATTGGTTGGTTTGTGATGAATTGGTTGATGATTAAGTTGTTTGGGCCGGGGGCCGTGTTGGATTTCGATGGCCCTGAGACTGTGATTGGTTTGTTTGAGGTCTAGTTCTATATAAAGTATCTGACTGGTTCAGCATAGACTTAATGAACCTATGGTTGGAACAGGATGATCATTTATATCGCGTACGTAACTGCTTTCATGTTTATAGTCTAGTAAAGTATGAAAAATTAAACTCTTACAGCATAGACTTAATTGAACCTATGCTTGAGACATGTTGGTCATTCATACTGTCTAGGAAAACTTTTAAGATTTTACCAGAAAGGAAAAATGTTTTTGATTTTGAGGAATTAACCAAGTTCTCTTTAAAAAAAGGATTTCTGGATTTTGAATGTGAACCCATAGTTTTTGGAAAGACTCATAAGACGAACAATGATCACTGTACTATAAAAATAGTTTTAGTTTACGTATCTTATTATAGCAATTCTGTAACCCTATAGTGAGAACCCTATGGCAGGCTGTATGTGATCAACGCCTTACTTGAGAGGTCACCAATACTCCTCCAGATCTGAACCCCAGGGTTAGTGCGAATCCAGTCTGATTGAGGGTGAAGCTTCTGCAGTCCATTCCCCTTAGTGATCCTACTCAAAACGCCACAGACAAGGTCGAATCTTCCAGATCAGAGAATGCTGCGCCCTTGGTTCTAGCCTCTACCACAAAGACCTTAATCAACCCATACCTCGGCTGAACTGATGTCTCGAGAAGTCCCCAATGAACTCGTGGATTAGCCGTTTAAGAGATGTATAATCAAGCTAGTGGTTCATCATTGTCCGATGAAAGACTCACTCTGAACCCATGTAGAATGAGATAACCTTATGCCAGTTCAACACATTCATAAGGATGAAGAACGAAGATACATCTTAGAATAGAGAATCAAACACGGGTTGAAGATAAAACAGTAATAAGGCAGAATAGGGCAGATGGCTGGCGTTGAACGCCAGTTTTGGGCCTTGAATTCTGAAGCAAAGTATGAAATATTATATATTACTGGAAAGCTCTAGATGTTAGATTTCCATGGCCGTTGAGAACGCTCCATTTGGATGTTTGTAGCTCCAGAAAAGCTCTTTCGAGTGCAAGGAGGTCAGATCCTGGCAGCATCTGCAGTGCTTTCTCTGCCTCTGAATCAAAGTTTTGCTCCAGCTCCTCAATTTCAGCTAAAAAATACCTGAAATTGCATAAAAATACACAAACTCAAAGTAGAATCCAAAAGTGTAAATTTTGCACTAAAACCTATGAAAACTTAATAAAACTTAAACAAAACATACTAAAAACTATATGAATGATGGCAAAAAGTGTATAAAATATCCGCTCATCACAACACCAAACTTAAACTGATGCTTGTCCCTAAGAAACCAAAAACAAAGTAGGATAAAAATAAGAGTAAGACACAATAAATCTCAGAGTTTGCAATGAAGCTCAGTTTCAATTAGATGAGCGGGACTTAGTAGCTTTTTGCTTCTGAATAATTTTGGCATCTCACTATCCATTAAACTCAGAAGTGTTGGCATCATTAGGAACTTAGAATCCAGATGATATTATTGACTCTCCTAGTTCAATTCTTTATGGTTCTTGAACACAGCTTTTTAGAGTATTGGCCGTGGCCCTAAGCACTTTATTTTTCAGTATTACCACTGGATACATAAATGCCATAGACACTTAACTGGGTGAATCCTTTCAGATTGTGAATCAGCTTTGCTAGAATCCCTAGATAGAGGTGTTCAGAGTTCTTAAGCACACTCTGGATGACCCAGTGCACTTGCTGGTTAGTTGTGCGAAGTTGTGAAGTTATGCTTGGACCATGGTATTGTGCACCAGTTTGTTGGCGCCATTACTAGGGAGAGAACGAACAACAAATTTTACAACCTCAGAGTAACAATTTCACATACCAGGACCTCAGGGATCACCTTCTTCTCTGCCACTACTTCATAGAAGTGGTCTTGGTGGGCTTTGGTGATGAATCTCTCCATCTCCCAAGATTCGGAGGTGGCGGCTACGACCTTTCCTTTCCTCTTTCTAGGGGGTTCTCCAACCTTGGGTGCTATAAGTGGTAATAGAAAGCAAAAAGCAATGCTTTTCCCGCACTAAACTTAAAAGCTTTACTTGTCCTCAAGCAAAAAATAAATAAAAGAGAAGAATGGAGTAGAAGAAGAAGAAAATAGAAGAAGAAGGAGGGAGAAAGTAATTCGGCCAAGGGGGCTTTGATGTGTATGAAAGGTGTGTATATAAAGGGTTAGAATGAGGGTATTTATAGGAGTAGGCTAGGTTAGGGTTCGGGCAAGGGTGGGATAAATGGGAGGAAAATTTGATTTTGAAGTGGGTGGGAGTTGGTGGGAGTTATAATGGATTTGGGAAAGTGATATGGGTGTGATTGGGCTAGGGTTTATACCATCTCCCAAGATTCGGAGGTGGCGGCTACGACCTTTCCTTTCCTCTTTCTAGGGGGTTCTCCAACCTTGGGTGCTATAAGTGGTAATAGAAAGCAAAAAGCAATGCTTTTCCCGCACTAAACTTAAAAGCTTTACTTGTCCTCAAGCAAAAAATAAATAAAAGAGAAGAATGGAGTAGAAGAAGAAGAAAATAGAAGAAGAAGGAGGGAGAAAGTAATTCGGCCAAGGGGGCTTTGATGTGTATGAAAGGTGTGTATATAAAGGGTTAGAATGAGGGTATTTATAGGAGTAGGCTAGGTTAGGGTTCGGGCAAGGGTGGGATAAATGGGAGGAAAATTTGATTTTGAAGTGGGTGGGAGTTGGTGGGAGTTATAATGGATTTGGGAAAGTGATATGGATGTGATTGGGCTAGGGTTTATAGGGAAGAGTGTATGGGGAAGAGTGAAAGTAAGAGGGAAGAAGTGGGGTAGGTAAAGATGTTGTGGGACCCACTGGTCCTGAGAGGCTAGGAAATTCAGAATCCCTGCCCTCTGCATGGATGTTTGAATGCACAGGGTCTACCTCTGGCTGGCGTTCAACGCCAGCAAGGTTGCCATTTTGGACGTCGAACGCCCAGCCAGTGCTCCCTGGCTAGTGTTCAACGCCAGCAAGACACTCTATCCAGAGTGTTCTGTTTTCATTGCTGAACCTTTTTGTCTCTTTTCTGATTGCTTCACATGATCATGAACCTAAAGAAAAACAAACTTAAGAAATTAGAGGAAATAGAAATAACTAAATAAGGTTGGGTTGCCTCCCAACAAGCACTTCTTTAACATCACTAGCTTGATGGTTAGCTCCTTAAGGAGAATGATATGGGCTTAAAATTTTGCCCCTTACAGTCAACTTTCTTCCTATCTTCTCATGGATGAGCTCCACATGCATGCTCTAGAGATAAGACACGACTCACTGTATGTGGTATGACTAGTTTCTTGTTGAAGACAACTCTCATGCCAGGTAAGAGGCCTTCAGTGGGGACTTTCTTGTCCTTCCATCCTTTAGGTACTTTTTTCTTAGTACCTTTGTTCTCAGTGCTTATTGATGGCTTCTGAACACCAAACTTAGAATTGGTATTTGGGGGCTTAGTAAAGCTCTACACTGAAAGAGATGGTTGGAACACTAAGTGTTGCACAGTTATCTCTCTTTTTTCAGAGGGAGAGTTGGGGTGAGGCATATTGAACAAGATGTGATCCTCCCCTAGTTGTAAAAGCAGTTCTCCCTTAGCTACATCAATGATAGTATTGGTAGTGGCTAGGAAAGGTTTTCCAAAGATGATGGATTCATCCTCATCTTCCCTAGTATCTAAGATTATGAAGTTTGCAGGGATGTAAAGGTCTTCAACCTTTACCAATACATCCTCTGCTAAGCCATATGCTTTCTTCATTGATTTGTCTGCCATCTCTAGTGAGATGTTTGCAGCTTGTACCTTAAAGATTCCCAACTTATCCATTACAAAGAGTGGCATGAGGTTTATACTTGACCCTAGGTCACACAAAGCCTTCTCAAAGGTCATGGTGCCTATGGTGCAAGGAATTAGGAAGCGTCCGGGATCCGGAAGCTTCTGAGTTAGCTTCTGCTGTACCAAAGCATTGAGGTCTTTGGTAAGCATTGGAGGCTCTTCCTCCAAAGGTTTTGTACCAAACAGCTTGGCATTCAGCTTTATGAGAGCTCCTAGGTACCGAGCAACTTGCTCTTCCCTAGTGTCCTCATCCTCATCAGAGGATGAGTATTCATCAGAACTCATGCACTGCAGGAGTGCATGCAAGGGAACCTCTATGGTCTCTACATGAGCCTTGGCTTCCTTTAATTCTTGGATAGAAATTTCTTCAGTGGATGCTGAACACTCAGTAGGTAGGTCTTTACTGGCGTTCAACCCCAGTTATGGTGGTTCTTTGGACATTGAACGCGTATCATGCATCCCTTTACTGGCGTTCAATGCCAATTCCTTTGCCAAGTTGGGTATTGAACGCCCAGTAAGACCTTCCTTACTGGCGTTCAACACCAGAGTCCCTGCTAGTTTGGACGTTGAACGCCCAGTGAGGGCTTTCTCACTGGCGTTCAACGCCAGCTTGGGCGTTGAACGCCCAGTGAGGTCTTCCTCACTGGCGTTCAATGCCATCCTAGTTTCTCCAGATTCGGCCTCGTCCTCTGTGGTGATGGCCTTGCACTCTTCTCTTGGGTTCACTTCAGTGTTACTAGGAAGAGTGTCAGGAGGAGTTTCAGGAATTCTCTTGCTCAGTTGACCAACTTGTACCTCCAAATTTCTGATGGACCTTTTTTCAGTTATAAAACTATGAGTGGTCTTAAAGAGGTTGGAGACTATAGTTACCAAGTCAGAAAGGCTCTGCTTAGGGGTCTCCATATGTTCCTGAGAAGATGGGAATAGTGATCTGTTGTTGAACCTGTTCTGGGTTCTTCCACCTTAATTATTATTGAAGCCTTGCTGAGACTTCTGTTAATCCTTCCATGGAAGGTTAGAATGGTTCCTCCATGAGGGATTGTAGGTGTTTCCATAGGGTTCTCCCATGTAATTCACCTTTTTCATGGTGGGTTGGTCAGGATCATAAGCTTCTACTTCAGAGGAAGCTTCTTGAATGCTACCAGCTGCAGCTTGCATTCCAATCAAATGCTGAGAAATTATATTGACATGCTGGGTCAAGATCTTGTTCTGAGCCAATATGGCATTCAGAGTGTCGACTTCAAGAACTCCTTTCTTCTGAGGGACCCCATTGTTCACAGAATTTCTCTTAGAAGTGTATATGAATTGGTTGTTTGCAACCATCTCAATGAGTTCTCTTGCTTCTGCAGGCATTTTCTTCAAGTAGAGTGATCTACCTACAGAGTTGTCCAATGATATTTTAGACATCTCAGACAAGCCATCATAGAAGATGCCTAGGATAGACCATTCTGAGAGCATGTCAGAAGGATATCTCCTTATTAGTTGCTTGTATCTTTTCCAAACTTCATAGAGGGATTCACCTTCTCTTTGTCTGAAGGTCTGAACTTCCACTCTGGTTTTGCTCATTCTTTGAGGAGGAAAGAATTTGGCCAAGAAAGCATTGACCAACTTTTCCCAAGAGTCTAGGCTCTCTTTAGGTTGAGAATCCAACCATATTTTAGCTCTGTCTCTAACAACAAAGGGAAAGAGAGCGTAAGTCTATAGACCTCATGATCCACTCCATTGGTCTTAACAGTGTCATAGATTTGCAAGAATTCTGACAGGAATTGGTGTGGATCTTCTAGTGGAAGTCCATGGAACTTGAAATTCTGTTGCAGAAGAGAGACTAACTGAGGCTTAAGCTCAAAGTTGTTAGCTCTAATGGAAGGTATGGAGATACTTCTTCCATAGAAATTAGAGGTTGGTATGGTGTAGTCACCAAGAACACTTCTTGCATCTTCTCCATTATTAGCATTGTCTGCCATGTCTTCAGCTTCTTGTTCGAAATTTTCTGAGAGGTTTCTTCCGGAGTGTTGTGCTTTAGCTTGTTGTAAACGCATCCTTAGAGTTTTCTCAGGTTCAGGGTCAGGATTAAAGAGAGGTTCTTTATCTCTGTTTCTGGTCATAAATAAGAAAAAGAAGACAAGAAAGAAGAAGAATGGGAGCTCTATGTTAAAGAACAGATGACTCCCTTTGAGATGTGAAGAAAAAAGAAAAGAAGAATAAAGATAGAGAAGGGAGAAGAAGAATTCAGCTATGAGGAGAGAAGAATTCAAAAATTAGAAGTAAAAAGAGAAAATATTTTTGTTTTTTTTAATTATTAATTAAATTCAAAAATAAAAATTAATTAACTAAAAAGATTTGAAAATTAAATGATGAACTTTTGAAAAAGAAGAGAGAGAAATAAAGAAGATATTTTCGAAAATTAGAGGAGAGAGAAGAATTAGTTATGAAGTTTTGAAAAAGAAGAAAGAGAAAACAAGTAACTAATTAAGAAAGATTTGAAAACAAGATAAGATAGAAGATTAAAAAAAGATTTGAATTTAAAATTTGAAATTAGAAAAGATAAGATAGAAATTGAAAAGATTTGAAAAATATTTGAAAAAGATAAGATTTGAAATTTGATTTTTGAAAAAGATTTTGATTTTTGAACATTTAAATTTTAAATTTTGAAAATTAAATTTTAAAATTTGAATTTGAAATAAGATAAGATAAGATTTTTGAATTTTAAAGAAAGATAAAAAGATAAGATAGTAATTTGAAAAAGATATGATTTTGAAATTTAAAACTAAGATAAGATAAGATAATGATTTTGAAATTAAAATTTGAAATCATTTTGGTGATTTTTGAAAATTAAAGTGAAAGAAAAGATCTTTTTTATTTTTTTGAATTAATGAAGAAAGGGAAAAACAACAAAAAGACACCAAACTTAAAATTTTTAGATCTAAGACACCTAGAATTCGAAAATTACAAAGAAAAACACAAAGCAACACCAAACTTAAAAATTTTAAGATCTAAACAAGAAGAAAAACAAGAACACTTTGAAGATTAAGAAGAACACCAAGAACAAAACTCAAAGAATAAAAAGAAAACAAGAATATGTAAAGGACACCAAACTTACAAATTTTGAAAACCAAAGACACAAATTTCGAAAATTTCAAAAGAAAAAAAACACAAGAAGACACCAAAATTAAAGATTGACATAAGACTCATGAAATTTTCTTTTTAAAAGACTTAAGAAATTCGAAAAAGACTCAAACAAGAACAAGAACAAAGACTCAAACAAAAGATAAAGATTGATAAAGAAAACAAAGGTTTTTGAAAATTTTTTTATTTTTTCGAAAAAAGAAAATAAAAGACTCAAACAAAATTAAAGACAATACCTAATCTAAGCAACAAAATAATCCGTTAGTTTGTTCAAACTCGAACAATCCCCGGCAACGGCGCCAAAAACTTGGTGCGCGGAATTAAACTTTGCACAACTGAACCAACAAGTGCACTGGGTCGTCCAAGTAATACCTGAGTGAGTCAGGGTCGATCCCATGAGAATTGTGATTTGAAGCAAGCTATGATTATCTTGATGTAGATCTTAGTCAGGCGGATAGAAAAGTTGGTTGGTTGTTTAAACGCATAAAAGTAAAATAAAGAAAACGTTACTCAGTTGATGGTGAAAGCAATGATAAGAAGATGGTTAAGGCTTCGGAGATGCTTTGTTCTTCTGGATCAATTCGGTTTTACTGTCTCCTCCAACTGTGAATGATTTCTTCTATGGCAGGCTGTATCTGATCAACGCCTTTCTTGAGAGGTCGCCAATGCTCCTCCAGATCTGAACCCCAGGGTTAGTGCGGATCCACTCTGATTGAGGGTGAAGCTCCTGTAGTCCATTCCCCTTAGTGATCCTATTCAAAATGCCACAAACAAGGTCGAATCCTCCGGATCAGCGAATGCTGCGCCTTTGGTTCTAGCCTCTACCACAAAGACCCTAATCTCCCCATACTTCGGCTGAACTGATGCCTCGAGAAGTCCCCAACGAAGTCGTGGATTAGCCGTCTAAGAGATGTATAATCAAGCTAGTGGTTCATTATTGTCCGATGAAAGACTCACTCTGAACCCATGTAGAATGAGATAACCTTATGCCAGTTCAATGCATTCATAAGGATGAAGAACGAAGATACATCTTAGAATACAGAATCAAACACGGGTTGAAGATAAAACAGTAATACTTTATTAATCCATAAAATTCAGCAGAGCTCCTCCCCTCAACCTAGGAGGTTTAGAAACTCATACTGATAGAAAATACAATGTGGAATTCGAAAATATGCTAGAAGTATTCAATCTTCTCTAAAAGTGTAAAAGTTCTCAAATAAATACTAGGCTAATGACTAAGGATTACATAAAAGGGGTAAAACAATCTTTTAGTGCTAAAATCCACTTCCGGGGCCGACTTGGTGAGTGTTTGGGATGAGCTTGATTGAGATCCATGTGATAGGAGGCCTCTAGGGCGTTGAACGTTGGCTAGGGTGTCCTTTTTTGGCGTTGGATGCTGGTCTCTTCTCCTTTGGCGTTGGACGCTAGAATAGGGCACATGGCTGGCGTTGAACTACAGTTTTGGGCCTTCAATTCTAAAGCAAAGCATAGACTATTATATGTTGTTGGAAAGCTTTGGATGTTAGTTTTGCATGGCCATTAAGAATGCTCCATTTGGATGTGTGTAGCTCTAGAAAATCTCTTTTGAGTGCAAGGAGGTCAGATCCTGGCAACATCGGCAGTGCTTTCTTTGCCTCTGAATCAGACTTTTGCTCCTGCTCCTCAATTTCGGCCAGAAAATACCTGAAATTGCATGAAAACACACAAACTAAAAGTAAAATCCAAAAATGTAAATTTTTCACTAAAACCTATGAAAACTTAATAAAACATAAACAAAACATATTAAAAACTATATGAAAATGATGGCAAAAAGCGTATAAAATATCCGCTTATCACCCACCATGGTAAAACCTTCCAATTTCTCTTCTTTATTTCATTCCTGTAAATATTTCTCTTAATTGTTAGATTAATTTGATAGATTTTAGTATGAATGGAATGGTTGAGTAGTTGAATAAATTTTTGGATATTAGAAATCTAGTCAGTTTTTGGATTTTGATTTGTGTTAGAATGTGCATAGTTACATAGTTACATTGCATAGTTTTTGGACTGATTTTGAATTATAGATTTTGATTTTGATTTGATTTTGATTTTGATTTTTTATTTTGAATTGCATGGTTGCATCTAGTTGAGAAGTTGTGTTTAATTTTTAAGTTTTTTATGTTAAAAATAAAAAGAGAGACCATGTCACGTGTACGCATGATCCACCTGTACGCGTGACCCCCAAAAATTGACCATGCGTAAATGGTGCGTGGACTGTGCCACCGCATGACCTGGACAGTGAGTTGTGCCAGGACCATGCAGGGAGGGTGCCATGGTACGGGCACTAGTCACGCATACGCGTGCCCTACGCGTATGCGTCGACGCCTGAATTCTGATGGTGCGAATACTATGCTGTGATGTTGCTACCGCATTGCCTGGACAGAGAGTTGTTCTAAGACCATGCGGGAGCTGTGCATTGGGCACGCTTGCTTGTCACGTGTATGCGTGCCACACGCATACGCGTCGACCCCTTATCTTCCCATTCACGCGTATGCGTGACCTTCCGCGTACGCATGACTGCCCCCTATTCACCCACTCTTCCTTTTTTCTCTTCTCTCCATTTCTTTTCTTCCTTTCTCTTCTCTTCTCCTCTTTCCTTCCTTCAACCACCATCCACCACTATCATTCATCGCCCACCATCATCTCTTTTAGTTAGTTAGTTAGTTAATTAGTTTAATTTTTTGTTTTAGGTGATAAGTGTTGGATCATTGATTTGATTTGCTGATTGTACTAAGATGTTGTTGTTGATTACTGACATGTTGCTATTTTAGCATCATTGTTGTTAATATTTATTGTTAAATTTTTTTTGTGGTTATAATTTGTTTTTTGGTATTGAATTTTTCTTCTTTGATATTTTTACATACCAAGTACTTATAAATTTCCTTCAAAGCATTCTAAATCTTTTGAATTGCATGTTTTGGCTACCATGTGATTAAAATTCTTTAACTTTGACTGTGCAATTTCTTGATGTTTGATGATGTGTATTTATCTTAATGCATTGTGTTGCTTGATCACATGTATCCATATGTTATGCTTATGCCTTAATGAAATGTTGACCCTTAATTGTTTATCTATGTGCTTTACACATACTTAAAACTATCCATTTTGGCATAATGCTTCATTTGTGAAATTGGATTGTAAGCTCATCTAGCGACATTTTTTTAAAATTTTTAAGCTTTGTAGACCATGCGTGCTATGTGATTAATCTCACCTTATATTTCTCTTTTCCTATATTTCATAGCACCTATGCTCCCCCACTTTATGTCAATTAGGTGATGCAAACAACAAAATTCAAAGTATGACATTGATTGATGTGCGAGTTTCATATTTCATTTGATCCATTAAATTTTCTTGTACATCAACCAATGTCCATTCATTATCCATTTCACAATCACTTGATTCTTGCTTGAACGCTTTTATGCTCCTTTATTACTTGTTTGTTTGTCTTAACCTACAAGTTTTCTTTGAAGTATTTCAAGCATACTAGAATGAGTGACGTGCATGCTTCTTTTGTGTAATTGTGACATCATTTTTAATGCTAGTGTGTGAGTTCTAAACCGGGCGCAAACTTAGAATTCATACATTTGTTTCATTCATGTCACAAACTGATTTGCTCACTTCATTTTAGTGATCATCACCTCATTCCAACAATCTATACTTCCTTGCTTTTACATTTACTCATCTTACTATATCATGTTTTCTATCTTTCAAGATAATTCACTATAAACAAAAAGGGAAGCAGAAGAAAGAACATGTAGCAGCCGGTTGATCCACCAGTTGAAGGTGGCAATCCGTGAAGTCACCGCAGCCCCTTGCTCATCTTCGAATGCACCGAGGACGGTGCAAACTTTTAAGTGTGGAGAGGTCGTCTGACCAATTGGCCAATTTTTGGGTGAAAAAATTCTAATCTAAACACTTTCACATTTCATTTATTTTTCTTCTATTACCATGGCTTTTAGAATTTTTGGTTGCATTTTCTTGGTTTGCATATTGGTGCGAGCAAAATCGTCGGTTAAGAATTCCTTCTCGATAAAGGAAAAATAACCTCGTTGCAAGTATAGTTCTCAACCAACAAGTGATGCTCGATCAAAGTTTACAATTTCTAATCTAAACCGAGAGTATTTAGACTCCCGGGTCGTTCCCCCTAGGATGCAAATGAAATGTTACGCTTTTGGTTGTTAAAGGGACAGAAGGGGGTTTTGTGCAAGTCGAAGAACAAAAGATTAAAAGAACTAAGCAATGACCAAAATTGGAATTAATGCAAGTAAAGAGAAGGTGGGATCAAAACTAGTGAAAATGCTATAAATGTAATAAAGGGCCTTGACTTGGGAATGAGTATCCAAGGAATCCTATCATCACCATAACCACAACTATGGTAATTATGATGAGTCAATCTCGCCTAGTCAACCCCAACCATCGAGGAGTAAGTCAAGCAAGCATAATTGACCTTAATCCATAAGTCCTAACCAACTTACCAAACTAGTTGATAAAAGGCTAGCGTCAATGGAAACAATAGTCAACTAACTACCCAAGAATCACCACTAAATGTCGGACATTATGATTCTAGTGCCCTAGGAACTCAACCCACAAGCCAAGGTGGAAAAATCTACTCAAAATCTAGAGTTGACATTTTCACAAACACCTTGTGTGCATAAAAGTAAAACATGGAAAATTTGCAAAGTAAAATGGAAAGCTATAACCAACTATCAACAAAACCAAACATAAACAAGCAATCAAACATAAAGAAAGCATGAAATGTAAAATTCATTAACCAAAACTTCAAGTGACACAAAATTGCAAATATGAACAAGTAACTTGAACCAAAAGGAAAATGAAAGTAAAAGTGCTTTAATTAAAGAGGAAATTGAGAGTACTTACAATTGAAGAAGTAAATTCAAAATCAAAGCTTGCTATAAAATGCTACAATGGAGATTGATAAACCCTAGGAGAGCTCTCTACTCTACACTACTCCTACTCCTAATTACTATGAAAAACTATGTAAAATAAAGTCTAAGTCCTAATGTAAGCTAATGTGTTGATTCCCCCTTATATAGCACTTCATTTCAGCATTTCAGCCTTCCAAAAATGAGCCAAGGGCCCCCAAATTCGCTCAGCACGTGTTTCATTAATGCAAACACGTGCAGGAACCTGTGCGGACGCACAGACGTGTGCATCCGCACACTCGGCTGAAAATTGACCTATGCGTATGCACAGGTACTCGTGCGTACACACAAATGGAAATTATCGCTTGTGCGCGCACACGCATGGCTGTGCGCACGCACACTTTGCTGTGTGTGCTTTTCCTTGTTTTCTTCATGTTTTCTCCCTTGTACATGCTTCCTTCCACTTTTGGCTATCCATTCTTGCTTCCAAGGCCTGAAATCACTCACAAACCACATCACGGCATCGAATGACACAAAAGTGGAATTAAAAATCACTAACATAGGAATTAAAATGCATGTTTTTACATTTAGAATCAAATTAGGGATCAAACACAAAAGCATGCTATTTGAGTGCTTAAGTGTGAGTTCATGAGCTAGAATCCATCCAAATCAATATATATAATAAACTTAGTCAAAATAATAAAATTTTTCAAGGAATTTATCTATAGGGCACCCCAATTGATTTGAGTAAAAAATTTTTATTGACCTTGCTTGAATTATATATTGTGGAATATGTTTTTGATCTAAGAACACACAACCATGTGAGTTTTTAGCCTAATTGTGTGGTTGCATCATATAACCACTATTTCATTATTGTGTGTGTTAATTCTCTTTCTATGATTGTAATCTTTGATTTGTTTTATTTTTTATGTCCATTATTTGGTATATGAATGTATTTATATGATTGAGACCTTTATTTCATTTAGCTCACTTACCCAAATATCCTTACCCTTTTATCTACCATTGTTAACTAATTTTGAGCCTATTTTAATCCCCTTTTGTTCTTAATTTTAGCACATCACTACCCCTAATTGAAAAACAATAAATGTCCTTAATTTGGATTTTTGATTAACTTAGACTAGTGAGAGTGTGTATCATTTAAGAGCGAGAAGTTTGGAAACATTGATTGAGATAAAAGTGTATTTTTCAGTTTTCATTAAAAATCTTGGAAGTTGGCTACATATTCACGCATTGAATGTTGAACCATATACATTAATATTTTTGTATATATTATGTTATTGAAAAAATAGAATAAAAAAAGAAAAAGAAAAAGAAAGGAAAGCAATAAAAAGGGGACAAAGTACCCCAAGAAGAGTAATAATAACAATGCGTATGTGTTATGGTTGAAAAGAATACATGGGTATGTGTGAAAAAAGTGAAGAATGGGTAGTTTGGTTTGCATTTGAATTTTATAGGTTTTTATATGTGTTTGGTGAGAGCTTAGGTTAATCAAAGATTCAAATTTCAAGCTCACTTAGCCATATATATCCTTACCTTGACCCTAGCCTCATTATAACCCTTGAAAAGTTCTCATGATATTTGTATGAATGGATTGAGTAACTGTTGATTGTTAGATGAAAAAAAAATCTTAGAAGGCATGATTAGAGTAGAATTGAGTGAATCAACCCTAAATACTTGAGTGACTAGAGCGTATATACATCCGGTGAGGGGTTCGATTGCTCAATTACATATTTTCACCTATGATCATCTTGTATCTTGCAAGTTTATAAATTCTTTTCTAGAACTCAATTTAATTATGGATTTGATTTGATTGTAATTGTTTTAGCCCTTATGTTCATATATGTATTCTTGGAAATTGATTTATTTTGACTAAGTAGTTGCATGCATTTAGATAGAGTGCATATAGATAATTTGTATTGAATAAATGTTGATACCCCTTTCTTGTCTTTCTTGAGTTTAGCATGGAGACATGCTTGGTTTAAGTGTGGGCAGGTTGATAAACCCCAATTTTGTGGTTTATCTTATGTTGAATTTAGTGGATTTTATCAACTTATCTCACATTTATTCAATGAAATAGCATGTTTTGTGAATTTCTCCTAAATTGTGTTTAAGAGTAAAAATATGCTTTTTATGCCTTTAATTTGCTAAATGTGATTCACTTTAATTCCATTCGATGCCTTGATGTGTCTGATGAAGTGATTTCAGGTTTAGAAGGCAAAGCTTGGATTGAAGGAATGAAGAAAAAGCATGTAAAAGTGAAGAATTCATGAAGAAATGAAGTTTGAAAATCTGCCCAGTTCCGCGTACACATGACCAGAAAATTCATCAGGCGACGCGTACGCATGACCCATGCTTACACGTGATACTCGGCACATGACTCACTTAAAGAAATCGTGGCTGGCGATTTCTGAGCTCACTCAGGCCCAAATCCAACTCATTTCTAAAGTATTTGAGGCAAAATTCAAGATGGAACAAAGGGGGGATCAATTAGATTAGGTTAGAAACATGTTTTAGGGTAGTTTTTTAAATAGAGAAGCTCCCTTTTCTCTCTAGAATTAGGATTCTTTATTTAATTTTCTCTTTAATTTCTCTCTTTAGTTTTTGTTTTAGTGTAATTTCATTTATATTTCCATGCTCTAGTATTTTAATTCTCTTAGTTCTTCTTGTTAATTTCTCATTTGAGCTACTTTTTAGTTTTATGAACTCTTATTAATTTCAATTTCATTTAATGCAGTTTGATATTTCATGTTCTTTTAATGTTTATTTGAATTATTGTTGTTATTTTCTTGTATTTGGTAGCAGTAGATTTTATTATTATTGCAATTTAATATGCTTCTCTTTTTATGCACACCAAGTATTTGATAAAATGCTTGGCTTAGTTTTAGAGTAGATTTTGAGCATTCTTGGCTTGGAAAGGAAAGCTTGGTAGTCTTGAGTCATTAATACCCAATTTATGTTGGTGATCTAGAGTTGTTAGTTAATCTTGTTTCCATTGATGCTACTTATGGATTGAGATTAACTAGGCCTACTTGATCTTCTCCTACTGTTGGAGATAACGTAATAGGCTTAACTCTTGGTAATTTTTGTGTTATGATTAATGACTAGGATAGAAGACCTTGATTCTCAATCCTTGCCATGAGTGCCTCTTTAGTAATTGTTATCTTTAGTTATTTTCTTTACTTTCTTGTCATTTAAATTTCTTGCCATTTAATTTCTTGCCTTTTTATCAACCCATCCCCGTGAATCTCATAACCAATAATTAAGCACTCGATTGTAATTTCTAGGGAGAACGACCCTGGAGTAATACTCTCGGTTATTTTTATTGGGTTGAACTTGTGACAACCAAAACTAAACTTTGATGGAGAATCCATTGTTGGTCTAGACTATGCTTTTAACGAAGTGATTCAATTATTTTGAAAAATTCTAGACCGGCATAAATTTTCTCATCTAACTACCCTCAGCAACAAAGACATACAAGATAGGTAAGAAAAACTCATATAGGATGCAATTATAGAAAATAAGACAAACAGCAGATAAGCATGGCTAATCAATTAGGCAAACTAAAGTAATGCACACTCAAGCAAAACATACAAATGCACATAATGCATGTCTGTCATATGGTCGATGATATCATCTGTCGATTATCCAACCAAACCCGTCCGATAGCGAACCCTGGACAGTCCCAACGATGCGAAGCTCAAAGCATATGCATATATATAAATAATCCATCATCCATCACACAGCTGGGTCAAAGGAATCTCAAATCTCAACCTGGAACCAATGGGGGTGAGTCACTGTATTTACCCAGGGAGACTAAGATCAATCATAAATACCATTCCTGGAGCAAGTGGGGCTACCACTGCATCTACCCAGGAAGTTCACAATCATCTCAATATGGAGAAAGTGGGGCGGACCACATCCTTGACTTTACCAAGGAAGCTCAAACCATCTCACCCTGGAGCAAGTGGGACGAACCACACCCTTGCATCTTTCCGGGGAGTTTCAACTAAGCAACCTAGAGCAAGTGGGGCGAACCACAACCCTTGCGTCTACCCAAAAGGTACGTTCTCATATGTCTAGAAGGAACAAAGGAGGAAATCCTAACTTCCTATCATCTCGATGGAGGCAATTTTACAATACCAGGAGGAACAATAAAGGAAATCCTCACCTTCCACTATCTCACTGGGGTTACACTTTCGAAAAAGAGTACTCAAGATCAAACAGTCATATTCATAATCAAATCACGTCCAATATTATATTTATAATTAACATATAGTTCTTCAAACTTATCTCCACTTATACTCTGATATCTTCTCTTTAATCAACTCAAAACACTTTACAAAACTACTCTAGTTAACCTTCCCACAGCACTCTGTAACCCTAAGTCTTCGGCTCTAAATATAAAACAAAAACAACCTCTTTTATTTTACCAGTTCACTCGCTCTCATCCCAAAAACCAAAAGCCTAAATACTAGCTAAGAAATCTCAAAAGATAGTTATAGAGATTTGGAAGGCTATAGGAATGGTTTAAAACTTAAAAATGCACCCTTCAGAAAACAGGGGTTATGCCTACGCGAACTACCTGTTGTGTCCGCATACGCGAGATATCTGGGCAGAGCCCAATACTTGTGTCGCGTGAAGCGTTCCGCGTACGCATGCCTATCAAAAACTCCAAAAGCTGATAAGTTCAAAAATCAATTTTTCACACTAACTTTGAACACACATAACTTTTTTGTTAAAAATTATTTGTTATCTATTCTTCAAACGTTACGAACTTTACGGACCTATTTTTTTTTCAAAATAAGTTTACCAAATTTGGGAGTTCGGAAGCCATGTTTGGCCCGCTGAATTGGTCAAAAAATAAGCTTTTACCAAAGAAACACCAAACCTCTAAATTTCCAAAATTCTCAATTTCAAGCCAAATTTTCTTAACCAAAACAGCATCAAAAGTTCCTACAACATGTTCAGATACTTTTCTATCATTTCATAACATACCAACATATAAATTCATTAATTCTAAATCACAAATTTTTCACAACCAAAACAATTCCAAATGTTCCTAATCTTGTTCATACACTTCTCACTCAAGCCATATATGCTAACATATAAAATTCATCCCACCCATTCAACAATAATCATTGATCCTCAATCATTCATATAATCCAACTTATCCTACGATTAATTAGCCTAAGTTTTCACATGGCATTATACATTAACTACGAAAAATCAAAACCATACCTTGGCCGATTCCTTCCTAAGCCGGAAAATCTCAAATTCCTCCGTTTCTCAAGCTTTCTCTTCTCCAAGTCCTCACTAATTGGATTCTCAACCCCAAAAACTTTGTCCCAAGTGCTCTAATTTGACAATTCAACTCCAATTCAAGCTAGTTCATATAATTCACTAAATTAGTATAAAGGTAGACAAAAGTGGACAAACCACAAGGTTTTAGAATTTTTTTACCTTACCCATTGATGATTGGAGTTAAATCCAACAATTATCCAATATTAGATTGTACTTAAACTACCAAAATCATTAAAATCACTCAAAATCCAAACCAAATTCTTGGAAAAGAGAATAACAGAAAATTGGATGCAAAATTCAGATAGATTTACCACTTTATTTGAATAGAACTGAAGAGCTCGACGAGACGAATGCATGGCCATAAACGGCTCGTCAATCGGAGCTCCGGGTTGAAAGTTATAGAATATTGAAATTTGGAGTGAATAGTAACATTAGATTTTGTGTTCCTCACCCAATATGCAGCATGTTTCACTTAATGGAAGGAGAGAGTGGCTGAGTTTGGCTTATATATGTTGGACTTTGGGTTCAACATTGATTCGGTTCAATCAGTTTAGTCTGTTGGTCTAATTTCGGACTAAAACCTTTAAAATTGGTGTTTAAATTTGTATTTCAATTATTTTTATTTCTTCAAATTATAATATTTAATTTTTTAATTTTTTTGACTCATAATTAATTTATTAGTTAATTTTTTATTAATTTTCAGGGTTTTACATAGTTGACTTTGGTCTTAGTAAAGGTATTGTTTTCGTTGAGTTTGGAAATAGATTTTATTATTTATTGTAATGACAAATATTTAGTTAGTTAATTGTGGATTGATTTAATTTATGATTTGATGAATATATTATAAAATTTTAGGATCATTAATGGTGCAAATGTTAATTTGATTATATTTAAAAAAAATAAGCATCAAGAGCAAGATATATATTTCATATGGAAGAGATTGCTATTATAAACAGAAAAAAAATTATGATAATTATGGAAATTAATGGATAACAATGGCTAGTGAATCATAAAGCTTTAGTTTTGCTATAAGAAGAAAAAGAGCCTTTTAAAAGACTCAAGGAGAAAATTTAAAAATTATACATTACAAGTTTGAGTGTTATTTTTCTTCATTTTGATTTCTATTTGATATATTCTCAATTTTTGTTTGAGTCTTTCTAATAAAGAAAAAAAAAAGGTTTATGATTGTGTGTGTTCTTGTGTGGATAAACTTTCGAAGGTATAGTTCATCCTTTGCAAAGTTGTAATGTGACTTTTTTTTGACGAACTGAATACAATTCAGATGCCAAAAAACACGGTGGATGGATACCTGCAAAAGACAGTCTAACACTCAAATGAATAAGTATTTAAGTAGTATAAGATTTCTATAAATATAGAATGTTAGTGAATAATTTATAGACATATAGACATCAAAAACTAATCATATGAGTATAGAAACATGAAGTATGAAATTAATGTATAGAAGTTCATGGATCTCTCTTTGTTGAGAAATAGATAGTATTTTATATATACCTTAGGTTGATGGACAATATTAATAACATGACTATTTGATCATTAAGTTGAAAATTATGACTAATAAGGTTGTTGATTACATAATAAGAATGAATGATAATTAAGGTTGAGTTATAACTCATTATGAGCAATTAAGCTGTTTTATAATTCTTATTGAGTTACGGATCATAGTCCTATGTTTTGTTTGCCGATCATATGATCCAGACTAAGTTTAGTCAAGTTCTTATGTTGGAACTTATTTAAAAAATTATTGTGTGGTGAGTTTTATTTTTTTGAATAAATTGTGAAAAAAACTTTTTTGACCTACAATGAGTAATCAAGAAATATTTATGCTCAAAATTATTATTTTATAGAGTATTGGCACAAAAATATATTTATAACATAAAAGATATTAATTAAAAGCGATTTTGCAAAAATTGTAGAATATAAAAAAATTAATCTCTACATACAAATCATTTAACCAACTAAGTTCAACCAGTCATTTACACTCACGCATGCACGTTGTTCTTCGCACCCTTGTTGCACGTCTTTTTCGTTATTTTTTCTTTCGTTATCATCGTCACTAACACCGCCACCACCTCCTCCTCCCCCTCCCGCTCCTCCTCCTCTTCCTCCTTTCTTTTTCTCCTTCTCCTCCATCATCTTTATCATCATAATCATCAACGTTATAGTCATCGTTGTCTTCTTCTTATACGTATCGCCGTTGTTGTTATCATTATCGTAGAATTTTCGTCATATTGATAACGTTGCCTGATCCAAAATTAATTTGGATATATTTTTGTTGATAATTCATTCATTTTTGTGTGTTGTTTTTAAACTGAGTTAATTGAGGTGCATTTGGTCTCATTCACTTGGATTTGGTGTAATTTTGTGTAATTGTGAAAATTTGTACTTTTGTAGCAAAATTTCGGTGTAAAAATTAAGACATTTATCTGTTATTGTTAAGAAATTTCGGTGTATTTGTATTTTGATAAGTTTTGCATAATTCAAAACTCTTCATCTTCCTCCTCCTCATCTTTTGCTGCTTCTTCTTCTTCTTTTTCTTCATCATTGTTAGAGTATAGTTAAGATTTTTTTTCTTATTCATCTTTTTCTTCTTATTTTGCCTTCTCAAGTTTTTTCTTGTTTTACTCTCTTAACAAGAATAAAAATAAAAAAAATCAAACAAAAAAAACACATAATACTGCAAAATTTTGGAAGAGGATGAACCTACATTTATTCAACTAAAAAAAGAAATAAATAAAAAAAGAAGAAAAAATACAACATTAAAGAAAATATTTTTGTACATTTGTAGCAAAACTTCGGTATAAAAACTAAGAAATTTATGTGTTATTGTTATGAAATTTCGGTGTATTTTTATTCTAATTCTAGAGTTAATTGAGGTGCATTCCGAAAATAACCTCAGACCAAAAGTGCACCATATTTAGATCCAAAATGCATCAAAATTACTTAATGATAACCCTCAATGCACTGAAATTACTTAATGATAACCTTCTTAAAACTTTGCGTCACAATTAGAAAATTTCGGTGTAAAAATTGAGAAGCTTCTGTGTAATGATTAAAAAATTTCGGTGTAAAAATTGAGAAGCTTCTGTGTAATGGTTAAAAAATTTTGTTGTTATTTCCTAATAAATTCTGCATAACATAAAACTCCTCCTCCTCCTCCTTCTTCATCATTATCATCTTCTTTTCTTGTTCATCTTCTTCTTATTTTACTCTCTTAATAAGAATAAAAAAAATCAAACAAAGAAGAAGAAACACATAATGCTACAAAATTATTAGGAAGAGGATGAACCTACGTTCATTCAACTAAAAGAAATAAAAAATAAGAAAAAAAATACATCATTAAAAAATATTTTTGTGTATTTGTAGCGAAATTTTGGTGTAAAAGTTAAGAAATTTATGTGTTATTGTTAAGAATTTTCGATGTATTTTTATTTTAATAAATTCTGTATAATTCAAAATTTGTCCTCTTCTTCCTCCTCATTTTCTGCTGTTTCTTCTTCTTCATCTTTTTATTTCATTTTCTCATAATTCTTTTTGAGAAGAAAAAATCAAACAAAGAAAAAAATAATATATAATGTTGCAAAATCAATAGAAAATGGAGATGAAAAAAAATGCATCAACAACAGCAGTAATAAAAAGAATGACGATGAGGATGAAATAACCAAAGAAGAAGAAGAAGGAACACAAAGAAAAAGGAGGAAGAACGCAAACAAGGAGAAGAAGGAGGAGGAGAAGGAAGAGAAAGAACGCAAAATACAAAATGGCATGATTTTACGCGTATATTATGTAGGTAAATTTTATTGGATTAGGGTTAATTTGGTTGGACTTATTTGATAAAAAGATTTATACGTGTAACGGGACTAATATAAAAATGAAATAGATGAACTAATTACCATATATCAAGTAATAATAATACCTGTTAAATATAAAATAAATAATTCCAAATTCATGACTTGGGTGTTAGAAATCTGCATTTAAATTAATGGAAGTTTTGACATTAAGATTCATTGTTAATAACGCAAGCATTATTGGCTTTGAATCCATCATCTTGTTTTGTTTGCATTTAGTTTCAAATGCTATAATAGAAAAAATGTAATAATAATTCAATGAAAAGGCATCGAAATAATACAAGGGTTACAAGTTCTCATATTTAATGACTTTTGCCTTAATTCCTTTCAAATAGGAGTACAAACAGTCAAGAATATTAGCTTTTTTTTTTTTTACAAGCGAGCTCAATATAATAAAGTGGAGCGACAAAGTCTGAAGCAAAGTCTCAAACACCAATATCCAACAAACTATAAAATGAAAACTATCCCTGGTATTATCTCCAGCATTGCCATCAATAACAAAAGGGAGCTATACTAATCCACTCTCTATAACTGGTCAAAGATTTGTGGAACACCTCTTCTGCTCCAGCTTCTTTGTTATTAAAGATCAGCCCGTTCCTCTCTAGCCAAACATTCCAAATAACTGCAAAGAAGCATATGAGCCACTTGTTACACTCCTCTTTCCTGTTAATGACATATGTTCAACTCTCAAAATGTTCTTTCAGTGAGCTCAGAATAGACCACAGCCTCCCAAATTCAGATAAACATTCACACCACACCTGCCAGGTAAACTCGCAACCAATAAGAAACAAGTGGTGAATATGTTTAACATCTTTTTTACATAATACACACATGTTATCACCGTGACTAATAATTCCTAGTCTATGCAATCTTTCTTTGGTATTTACTCTTCCTATCAAAACAAACCAGACAAATAACTCTTTGGTGAAACTATAGCTGGTGATGTCCTCCAGTAGTGTTTCTGATTGCAACACCTGCACAAAAGATTTAGTTGAAAAAATGCCTTCCTTGTCAAACTTCCATACAACTCTATCTTGCGTATCACGTTCTATCTTTACAGGCCTTAAAGTCTCATGCAGTTGTTTCACTAATTCCAACTCCCATTGGAATAAATCTCGCCTCCACTGGAAGTTCCAAATCCACTCTAACCCGTTCCAAAATCCACAATCCCCTATGACAGATCTTCTTTGGTTTGAAACAGAGAAGAACCTCGGAAAACTCATCTTTAGTGAACCACTTTGTAGCCAAACATCTTCCCAGAACCGAGTCCTCCTTCCATCGCCCACCTCCATAGACAACCTAGCAATCATCTTATCTCTCACATTACGATCTTTGAATTGCAGCTGACAGATATCCTTCCATAGGCCCCTCTACTAGGCAATGTCAGAGAAGATAACATCACATTGGGGTTCAAGTTGTGATAAGAGCATACAACCTTCTTCCATAATAGACACTCCTCTTTTGAGAAATGTCACCACCACCTGAAAAGGAGTGTTGTGTTCCTAACCACGGCATCACCCACCCCTAATCCACTTTTTAGGAGACTGAACCACTGCCCACTTAACAAGTTTCAGACCATTCCTACCTTCCTTCTTGCTCCATAGGAATTTTTTCTGCAACAAAATTATCTTTTCTGCCATTGCCTTCGGTATCTTATACAAGCTCAAATAGTATACCGACAAGCTATTCAATACAGATTTAATAAGGACTAGCTTACCCGCTTTATTGAGCACTTTCACCTTCCACAAGCTAAGCTTCTCCTCCACTTTATTAATTATCGGTTTCCAAGTGCTGACCCGCCTTGGGTTTTCTCCTAATGAAATGCCAAGATATCTGACTGGAAGGTTAGCCTCCTTACATCCCAATAAGTTGCACATATTGTAAGTCCACAACTGTTCGCAATTGATTGGGATCAAACTAGACTTATCGAAGTTGATACTTAACCCTGATATCACCTCAAAACACCTTAGCAATCTGACATAGTTTCTAATGGTCTCCTCTTCCGGTGGACAAAATAATATAGTGTCATATGCAAACTGGAGATGTGACAAGTCTATATTATCCTTACCAACTAGCAAAGGCAAAATACGTTTGTTTCTGACTGCCTCCCCTACAATCCTATGCAGAATATCAGCCACAAGCACAAACAAAAATGGAGACAGTAGATCACCTTGTCTCAAACTCCTTTCCATCTTAAAAGGTTTAGTTGGTGAGCCATTTATCAAAATCAACATAGAAGTTGTACTAACACACTCCTTCACCCATTCCCTCCACCTCGACCCAAAGCTCATCTTCTGCAATACAATATCCACAAAACTTCATTTTACTCAATCATACGCCTTCTGAAAGTCTAGTTTAATTATTTCCGCTTTCTTTTTCCTCATCTTTAACCATTGTACTATTTCGCATGCAATTAGTGCCCCATCATGTATTTTTTGACTCTTTACAAATGCACTATGGATCTCATCTACTAGGCCTGGCATCACTAATCTCATCCTTCGGACCATCACTTTAGAGATTACTTTATATATGCAACCTACCATACTAATCAGCCGGAGGTCCTTAATCTCCTTGTCTCCAGTGAACTTAGGTGCTAGGGCCACCCATGTAATATTCGAATCAGAAGACAGCCTTGATGACTAGAAAAATGCCAACACAACTGACGTGAATTCTGCACCGATATCATCCCAGCACTTTTTAATGAAATTCATGTTATACCCATCACTTCCTGGTGCCTTAGATGATTCACAATCCCAAACTGCCTCTCTAATCTCCTCCATTGTCGGCATTCTCTCCAATGCTGCAAACTCTTCTTTATTAATTTGATTTGCCAATCCGTCCCTAAACCCTACAATCAGCGATCTCTTGTGATGTTAGAAGAATATTAGCTTTTAAGAATTGATATAGTAATAATGGAAGAAAAGGTTAGTATGGTCTCATGGAGAACATAAAATGCAGCGATAATTTGGTTTATTGAAGTCATTTGCTTTTGTTTTCTATAACGATTAAAACAAAATCATATTAAAATCAATAATATTAATTGGATTAGTATAATTAGTTTGAGCTATTCCAAATTTTGCATGAATCCATAGTTGTTCGTCTTTTCAAATTCAAAGAAAAATATTAGTAACCAAACATTCCTCTTAACATAGAGAACAAACTAAATAGTAATTTAACTTTGGCTTTAATTGGTGTTATGCCTTTGAGCAGCTATGTTGCTAGTGGAGTATGATATATTTTCTTAGTCAATTTCAAATTTTTTGTCTGTGCTAACCTTAAAATTTCATGAAATAATCATGAGGCAGTTCCAGTTCAAAAAAAATTATAAATGTGACTGTGAGCAATTAAGCAATAAATTATTTACTATTCAAATGAAGAAAAAAAAACGAAAATGACACAATCTTCGCAAAATATAGCGAAATAGAGTCTCTTTACAAAACTAATCATGTTATTGTTAAGGAATCCTGCATTGTTCAATGCATCATAAGCTTAGCCGGTTGTTATTTCCCCATCGCCAATCATAGAGACAATGCAGTTCTCTCCCAGAAGATCCCTTGCAACTGCCAGGCCTACCAGTTTTTGTTTTATTGGTAACCAAAAACAGATAGAGCATTAAGGATATATCCATACATAAGTTTTTTTTGTTTGGTTGGTCGCCACGGTGTCCTTCAGCCCAACAAACCAAGGATTAATCAGTTACGGATTTGAGCTTTATTTTAGGGTCTGTCACTGGCCAATGAGTTGCTAAATACACAAAGCAGGATTCAAACCCTCGACACTTGTTTAAGTAGACGAGTGAACTGACCACTCGACTAACCCAAATTGATTTATTCATACATAATTTAATCTCACCAAGACCAGCAGATATACTTGTAGAACTATGTCCAGCCCCAAAAGCACCATGCATGCTTTCAGCTCTTTTAGGAAAGCCAGTTATAGAATCTTGCGTGTGTACCCCTTTTCACAAAACATGCATGACCCTTTGTGGAAAACATATATAAAAGGAAGCAAATTTCTAAATTTTATCCCAAGAACTAATCTGTCTCCAAATCCATTTCTACCAAAATATTGTCCAACATTAGTTCATGAGAGCTAGAAACTACAACGTAGTTTTTTTAAAGGGCTATATTTGTTAGATTAACTTGTCAACACCTGAGAAAATAACCCATGAAAACATCTCTACGCAATGGATTCTACTTTTGCCAACACCTGAGTGAGAAGAAAGGAGTCACACCTTTAACTTACGAATGACACGTAGTCACGTACAAAACCAAATCTACAGAATCTATAATAAACCATCGCTTTTTCTTTTCTCTTATTTATGTTGTGATAAGATTGCCTGAGATGGATGCTCATTTTCCACAAGGCTCAGGTTTTCAAGGGGAATCATATTTAATAAATTTTGAAAATGATGATCATGTATGCCTATAAATAGAGAACCTGATATGAAGTAATATACACAGTTATAGCAATAAACAAATCAATTCTCTCTCTCTCTTTACGAATACTTCTCTTTCTCTTTATATATATAACATTACAATATATAATATTAAATATTGAGCTAATTATATTAATACTAGGGTCTTCTATTTATACATCTTTATTTTATATTTAGTATATCTTTATTTATTTTACAACACGTTATCAGCACGAGACTCTGACCAAATTTTTAGGAAGACTCAGGTAACAAATTTTCATTATGTCGAAGCTCTCTCATCTTGAATTTAATGCTCTTGATATATCTGAAAACAATTATTTATCATGGATACTAGATGTTGAAATCCATCTTGATTCAATAAATCTTGGAGATACCATTAAAGCTAAAAATAATACATCCCAGAAGGATAAAGCCAAAGCCATGATTTTCTTTCGTCGCCATCTTGACCAAGGATTGAAAAATGAATATCTCACATTAAAAGATCCTGCAGATATTTGGAAAGACCTTGAAGAAAGGTACAATCATCAAAAGATGATGATACTTTCTCAAGCCCAATATGATGGACGCACTTGCATCTATAGGATTTTAAGTCTATAAATGAATATAGTTCTGCAATATTTCGAATCACCTCATGAATGAAATTATGTGGGGAAAAGATAACTGATAATGATATGTTGGAGAAAACTTTCTCAATCTTTCATGCCTCGAATATGCTCCTGCAGCAGCAGTATCGAGAAAAAGGATTTAAAAAATATTCTGAGTTAATCACGAAGCACGCCCAGCTGGGGTAGCCCCATTTCCCGAAGTAAATGTGCAAATCATTACCCCAAAAGAGGTAAATGGCAAGGTTTTAGCAACAAGGAAAATTATGGAAGGAAAAGGAATTATGTTCAAAAGAGAGGATCTCACCAGAAGTAGGATAAAGAAAGAAATATTGGACAAAATAATTCAACAGAGGATAAGTATTTTCGTTGTGGTGGAAAGGGCCATTGGTCGCATACCTGTCGTACACCAAGGCACCTAGTCGATCTTTATCAAGCATCTTTAAAAAAGGACTACAAAGGAAAGGAAACAAATTTCATTTCAAATGATGCTGTTGAGAATTCCACCACTCATTATGATGTATCTGATTTCTTTGAGGATCCTGAAGGAAATATTGGTCATTTGATTAATGATGGAATAGTTTAATATATGGGATTGTTAAGTATCCATGTAAATAAATAATGTAAAGAACTTATTGTTAAGTTTTATTTTCTATGTATTTAAGTTTCAATTACGATGTATATAAATAATGAAATATTAATGTTTATGAATTTTGAAATCATTAAATGTGTTAAGTTTTAAAATAAAATTTTAGTATATGACATTATGTGCAATGTCTCTTAGAAAAATAATTCCTATCAAGAATTCAATTTGACTGTGCATGTATTTCTACTCATTTTATTATTATTTATCTTTGAAGAAAATGACAAGGATATATAATGAAGATGTACGCCTTGCGGATAGTGTAAGTCCGCACACCATTCTCAAAAGCGATATATATTTTACCTATCTTGTGCCAAAAGAAGAATATAATACTATTATTGGCTCAAGCAATGTGATTGAAGGCTCCGGAAGAGCTATAATTTTATTTTTTAGAGGAACAAAATTCATAATAAATAATGCACTATTGTCTACCAAGTCTCTAAGAAACTTGTTGAGCTTTAAAGATATTTGCCGAAATGGATATCATATTGAGACTATGAATGAGGGAAGTCATGAGTACTTATATATCACAATTCATGATTCAAATAAAAAGGTTATATTAGAAAAGTTGCACTCACTTTCATCTGGGTTATTGTAACACCCTAACTACCAAAGCTCACGCTTCCGGCTACGCGACTCTAATAGGTCGGACATTACGATGACACTTATACTATTTAATACTAAAATATGAGCCTGTTTAAAACTTTAAACCGTAACACCGCTCCCAAAAAAACTTTCGTTCGATAACATACAGCCATAAATACCATACAATTTACAACAACTCATAAAGAGTACATTCATATATATATATATAAATATATATAAGTAATATTACAAGCATTTCCCAATACAATTCCTATCCCTCTTATAGAATATATCAAGATAAAGGCGAGGGTACTATAATTAATAATCTAAAGCAATACAGAGCATTTCAACAACAACTAAATAAACCCTTCGTGACTTCAGCATCCATATCCTGAAAGGGGAAAAATGTAGGGGGGTGAGAACATCATTGGTGTCGTGATTTCTACCAGTAAAGAAATTCATAGAAACGGTTGCGTTGTAGATATAGTTTCTAAACCGGCAAAAATCCCTTCGTACAAACGTTTTCGTTGTCACAAGTAACAAACCCCTTTAAAAATTGTTAACCGAGTATTCAAACCTCGGGTCGTCTTCTCAAGGAACTGCAAGGAAGTATGTTCTTATTATTGGCTATAAAGGTTATAATCGGGGTTTAGAAGGTGAGAAGCAAGTAATCTGAATGACGAGTGAATTAAATGGCAATTAAGAATAAATAATAACTGTAAAGCGACTTTTAGCAAGTTAAAGAAATTAAAGGTCCAACTTAGTTATCTCTCTCAACAATAATGAAAGTTGAATCTAAACTCCACTTGATCGACCTTTACCAGGGGTAAGGGAAAGTCAAGGGACTAATTAAGTTGACCTTTGAATTCTAATTATTTTCTCAGAAAAGGTTGGAATTATTTAAGTTCAGCTCAATTAGCAAGATCACGATTATCAATTGTATTGAGTTTAATAACTGTTGAGTTATTAAATTCTTAACCAGAACCAAAAGGGGAAAAAGTAAAGTTGCTGGAATAATAGTAAAAATATCCTTAGAAGGGAAACAATGGTAACTTAAGTCAAAGAGAACAATCATAAACTGAAAATACCTCAATTATCATTAATTCAATTAGAAATCTGTAACATGGAATAATTCATAAATAATAATAATCAATTCAAATGTTGGAATAAATAAAGAGAAGTAATATTAAAATAAAATTAAACCTGGATCCAGAGTTACTCTTAAAACAAGAAGAAATCATAAATCCTAAAAGCGAGAGGGAGGAGATCTCCCTTTCAACTAAATCTATTCATTGAAAGGTGAAAAAAATGCGAGCTCCCTGAATGGATGCATTCCCTCACATCATAACCTCTGGTCTATGCCTTCTGGACTTGAGTTTGAGCCAAAAAGGGCCTCAAAACTCGTTATGAGCGTTTTCTGCAATTTCTGGTGCGTGGCCTCTGTCATGCGTCCGCGTGGGTCACGCGGTCGCGTCAATTGGAGCTTTTCCTTGCCACGCGGTCGCGTCAGTCATGCGACCGCGTCATGTGTTTTTCTAAAAGAGGAACCGTTCAATTCTCAAAAACTCAAAAGCCTTTCAAAAAGGTTTAACCATGTTGAACCAAATTAGCATTTCATGCTTTTCCAAACCAGAAACACAAAACCGGAGGGTATCTGCGCCCTGTCGCCATTAGAGGGTATCGGTGCCCTGTCACCCTTACAACCAGAGAGAAAACATAAATATTTTCACATACAACATTCATCTCAGCCATCCGGCTCACGGTTCAATCCAGAACCAGCCAATTTATCAATAAATACAGCCCTTCGGCTTAAATTCATAATTCATAATCAGCCATACGGCCCATAACTCATTCGGCAACCAGCCATAAATCAATATCATACATAGCCATTCCGGCCCATAACAAACAACACTTCCACCATTCAACATCATAAAATTCATAAAATCGGCATTTAAGCCATAAATCACTCTTCTCAAGCCATTTCACCTTGAAATCAAATTTCAACTCTTTTCAGCTTTAGCTTTAAAGATCTCATTTCTCAAATCATCTCAGGCTCATAAGCCAAACTTACTCAAAGTGAGTTCCCTTTTTAACACAAAGCCACTTTCGGCATTCTCTTTCCAAAACTTCCAAAACCATGGCAAGTTAAGGATTTATTTCAAAGTATTCAAAATCACCCATCCAACAATGGGATTTTACAACCAAAAGTTTCCCGGTAGAGTCCCAAGTCTTTAGGGGAGAATAACATAACTCATTCCGTCAAATTCATTTAAAATCATTAAAACCTTGGCTTTCCGATTTGAGTAATAAAATAGGATCTAAGCCAAACCTAGTCACGTAATCATTTACTTCTTCCAAAGCCGTTTCCTTTACTTAAGCAAAACCAACTTCAACCCCCATGATAAATTCTAGAACGTTTCAACTGTTCAAAATTGTTTTAGTCTTGCAAGAATTCAAAATTCAAAGAGTACTTAAAACATTTCTCAAAACATTTCAAAATGAAACTTGTCAATAGGCAATCAGGTTCTTTCAAAGTCATTGAAACCCCCAAGTCAAATTCAAAGGCATTGCCCTTGTCACATTTAAAACAGCTTTAAAACATAAGTTTCATCTAAATTGTAACACCCTAACTACCAAAGCTCACACTTTCGGCTGCGCGACTCTAATAGCTCGGACATTACGACGACTTTTATACTATTTAATACTAAAATATGAGCCTGTTTAAAACTTTAAACCGCAATATCGCTCCTATAGTAGAAGTCTTTAACTCATCATTCTCCAAACAACATTTCAATAAAGACTCGGATTTTATAGAAATTTCGGCAGCACCTCCCCTAAAACTTGGACTTTTGCCACCCGTTTCGGGTCCCAACTAAACTGTTTCTCATTCCTTTTCAACAGTTCAAAACCAGAAATCAATTCAAAAGCAAGCTAAATCCAACAGTCGCCTCAGTGGCATATCTCAAGGAAACCATTTCAGAAATCAACTCAATATCAACCGATTTAACTCATTTCTAAAGCTTTAAAGAATCAGTTCGGCAATAAATCATTTGTCCTTAACCAAGTCAATTAAAGTAAACCAGGCTGAATTCAAAAGTGCATTCGACTTTTCACATCATTGAAATAATTGACTCAATTCAAACCAATCCTCAACGGTTTATACTCATATTTCAAATCTTTAAAGAATCAACTTTAAAACATTACATTTCATAAAGCCGCACAACAATTCAGCCAAACCAACATCCATAATCATTCGAGTCAATCAAATAATACATAAGGCAATTACAATCACCAAATACACAATATCTCACATCAGTATCCATATGTAATAATTCCAATACATAAAACATAGTTTTTGGAAAGCGCCCCTACCTCAAAACGCAAATCCATAACTCAAACGCGCCACAAAGTCCTTTCTGCCTCGACCCGAAATCCACAACCACAATTCCGGCAGCCAAAACCTCAGCTTCCAGTCACGTTCGCAATAACCATAGCAACACTAATCGTAACATACAATAATCAGGACTCTACCCCACGTTATCAAAACTCGTATTCATTAACCGAACACAACAGAATACTAATGCGAGATCATTCGAAACATAATTTCTTACCAAAACAACACAATGAGGCAACTACGATTTCGAACCGGCCCGGCAACAGCTCCGGCGGCGGCCAGAAGCTCCGGCGGATCAACTGGAAGAGCCGTACAGCATCAAAACCTTCTCGAAACTCAAAATGACCGAAGCCACAAATTTAAAACCCTTACCGGCAAAGTTCTCCAGTGACGGCAGCGAAGTTTTGGGCGGCAGGAGCGGCGACTTGAACGGCACCCAGGAGCTGGCAGCAGCGGCAAAGCCTTGGAACAACCCCAACCAGCTCCATTAACGGCGACCTGAACCATTTCTGATGGCGGCGCTCGAGAATGTCGGCGACGACAACGACAGCACAGGCAGCGGCGGCGGCACGGTGCTTCTGGCAGCGTCCACCTCCCTCGCGCGTCTCTGCTTTGGTGTTGGCTGAAGGACGACGACACGGCTCCACGGCGAGGAGCAACCGCGGCCACACATAAGCCCCGCGAAGACGGCGGCGGATGCAAGGCTACCTCGCGACGGCGCCTGCACGAGGGTGACAGCAACTGGAGTCTGAACGGCGGCGAGTTGAACGCGGATTCTGGGCCGCGCAGCAGCTTCTCCGGCGCTTCTCCTGAACGACCGTGGCGGCGCGATCCCCTCCCTCTCGTGTCTGTTTGCTCGCTCACTCGCCCTCCCTGATGTTAATTGTAAAATTGGATAATACCCATAACTTATCTCAAATTCAATAAATCAAAACTTGCCTTAATTATCTTTAATAAAATAATCTCTGAAATTAAGGCTATAAATAATTGTAGGATTTGAGACTTAATCATAATAAGACTTTTCAAAGATTCTGGGTCTTACATTCTACCCACCTTATAAAAATTTTCGCCCTTGAAAATTGATACAAAATGAAAGAAATTCCATAACAGTTCACCCTTGAACACATTCAAGGAAGAAGCAAAATATCTCAAAATATAATCATATATACGATTTTCAAATACTTTGATTGTCATAAACATAAGGATGTAAAGGTAGGAGTGTGATTGCAAAGCAAACGTTACAAGGTAGGCTCAATGCAAAAGATAACATGGGTCAATCATGTGATAGAAGGGCAAGGTATCAAAGGCTATAAAACAGGATGGAGTTAAAACGACGTGCTTAACCTCCGCACACTAATCTCATATCAACCTCAAAGTTTCAACTTTCCAACCCCATCAAGCACTTTACAAACCCCAAACTCGATCATTAGCCTGACAACCACAAACCCGTTCGCAAGGAACAAAACGCCCACAACTCATACGTTGCACACCTACCGCTTCAACTTTCGTATACACATCACGTCTTAAAGAACTAACGTATCGCGTTACTACGTCTACAAGTCGCACGTGATATCAAAACAATTCTCGAGTCTACTCAGAAGGATACAAGATTTAAAGAGGAGAGTCAAATGTCAAGGATAATACTCAAAGAGTTGAGAGAATGTATCCAGTTCCAGAATAACAAGGATGTTCAAGCAAAGGAGTTTGCTAGAAATAAATCGATTGAAAACTCCAAAGAAAACACTTGGATCCAAGAAATCCAACAGGACCAATCAGAAGAGAACCAACGCCTTAGTTCAAAACAAATTCAAGTTGAGTCGAAGAAGTAGGAGGTTTACAAAAAGGAATATCAAACCCAAGACAAAGCTCACAAAACTCAAGAGCACGATTAAAAGTACTTCCAAATACATTGTTCATAAAGGAACCGAAACTTGCGAAAAAATCACTTCGCAGTCTAAAAGAAAGGTTAATTAACAACATCCTTCAAGAGAGTAACAAAAGCATAATCGCGGCTTTGCTTTAATGCAAGTTCATGTTGAAATAGATTTTGTCGAGTTCTAAAAACAAGGTGCACACGGGTTTGGCTAAAGGCTAAAATATTTCTTCAAATATTTTAGAAAGATAATTAGATGCACAACTTAACCAAAAGCAGTTCATAAAACTCGGGAGAGAAATCAAAGGCTCGTTCAAAAATTCTCAAAGTTCATATTCAAACAAGCGTGTATAACATTCGTAGCAAGGATGAAAGAGAAAATTAAACTCCTTTTAGAAAAGAAACTCCAAGGTAAAAATTTGCACACAATCTGGTAAGGAAATAAGTGGTGTGTTACAAACAAACCGGTTTCCACTAAACAAGGAAGCTTTCCAAAACTTCATTTAAAAGGACGCATGCCAACTTTAAATTAATTTCGTCAAAATTGGACAATGGTTTTAATCTCAATCAAACAACAGAAAATAAATTCCGTTTAATATTTCGTCAAAGAGAATTCGAAACTTCTTTAAAAGGTTCAAAACAAGACTCCAAAAGTGTTTCTTGAAATCACCATCTCAGAAGAACATTCAAGAAGTTTAAGATGTACTAAAAAGGAGTCAAGCCTTGCAAGAAAGGATCTTAAATAGTTCAAACAAGATCCACTAGGCATGGGGCATCAAATAAGCTTTCAATTGATCCAAAAGAATACAAAAGTCATAGAAAAAGACAACTCAATCATTTGTAATTTCTAAATGATAAATCTTTGACTAAAAACTCTTGTAGAAATAATGGGAGAATAAATAATGCACTAAATTGAAACGAATCAAACTGACTCACATAAGGATGAGATCCACAAGAGAGGACAAACCAAGATCAATAGTAATGTTTTTAAGATGTAAAAGATTAGTTAAAGACAGAGTCACGTATGACATTCATAGAGGTGAAAAGCTTAAGAAGGAACGAGTCCGTTCATAAGAGGAAAGCTATGAGTCCAACATTTTCAAAAGAACAACAATTTCATAAACCATGTAGTATGCTAAACCCAACTCAATTTAAAATAAGTTAAGTAGAGCTTATCAAATGAAACTCAACCAGGATAAAAATGAAAAATTCTTTCTTTCCAAAATTTTGAAAAATATCCAAATACACAATTAAATAAAGATGTCCGTTGGAGCTATAAAATAGTTTCTAACGTTTCCAAAACCAGCGATTCGCTTCACTCAAAACTCGTATATCATCTATGATAACCCATTAGTGCTTTTATATACAAGATTCACTGGTATTAAGCCGGCCAAACTTAATATCAGGAATTATGCAATGCAAGACTAATAACGTTAATCAATAGATCGTCATGTGCATAAAGCTCTAATTCTCGTCATTTGACAAGACCTATTCCATGACAAACGCTCAGAGCATGCAATTGAAGCATAGTCAGTCCATTCCTCAGGCTCTACAGGAAGAACTGCTCTGATACCATAATGTAACACCCTAACTACCAAAGCTCACACTTCCGGCTGCGCGACTCTGATAGCTCGGACATTACGACGACTTTTATACTATTTAATACTAAAATATGAGCCTGTTTAAAACTTTAAACCGCAATATCGCTCCCAAAAATACTTTCATCCGATAACATACATCCATAAATACCATACAACTTACAAAACTCATAAAGAGTACATCCATATATACATACATATATATATATATATACACAAATATATTTACAAGCTACAGAATACTAACGCGAGATCATTCGAAACATAATTTCTTACCGAAACAACACAATGAGGCAACTACGATTTCGAACCGGCCCGGCAACAGCTCCGGCGGCGGCCAGAAGCTCCGGCGGATCAACTGGAAGAGCCGTACAGCATCAAAACCTTCTCGAAACTCAAAATGACCGAAGCCACAAATTTAAAACCCTTACCGGCAAAGTTCTCCAGCGACGGCAGCGAAGTTTTGGGCGGCAGGAGCGGCGACTTGAACGGCACCCAGGAGCTGGCAGCAGCGGCAAAGCCTTGGAACAACCCCAACCAGCTCCATTAACGGCGACGACAACGACAGCACAGGCAGCGGCGGCGGCACGGTGCTTCTGGCAGCGTCCACCTCCCTCGCGCGTCTCTGCTTTGGTGTTGGCTGAAGGACGACGACAAGGCTCCACGGCGAGGAGCAACCGCGGCCACACATAAGCCCCGCGAAGACGGCGGCGGATGCAAGGCTACCTCGCGACCGCGCCTGCACGAGGGTGACATATACTTATTTTCTTTATTTTCCAAAATAGTAATATCAATATTCTAAAATATTAATTATTTAGTCCAAAATCATATAAAAATCCTTTTTATTTCACAACTACCAACTATATGATTTAAATATAGAAAATAATCCAATAATTGTAAAATTGGATAATACCCATAACTTATCTCAAATTCAATAAATCAAAACTTGCCTTAATTATCTTTAATAAAATAATCTCTGAAATTAAGGCTATAAATAACTGTAGGATTTGATACTTGATCATAATAAGACTTTTCAAAGATTCTGGGTCTTACATAAATAACTTTCTCCTGAAAGAGATACAATGCCTTTCTTACGAAGCAAGACTAAATCACAATATCCTCTTTAATAATTTATTTCAAAAGCATGAATCATCATTTTCTTGATAATTCAAATAAAATAGTAGAAGTCTTTAACTCGTCATTTTTCCAAACAATATTTTAATAAAGACTCGGATTTTATAGAAATTCCGGCAGCATCTCCCCTAAAACTTGGACTTTGCCACCCGGTTCGGGTCCCAACAAAACCATTCCTCAATCCTTTTCAACAATCCAGAACCCAAAAATCAATTCAAAATCACGCTAAATCCAACAGTCGCCTCAGTGGCATATCTCAAGGAAACCATTTCAAAATCAAATCAATATAAACCGATTTAACTCATTTCCAAAGCTTTAAAGAAATGGCTCAATAACAAATCATTTGTCCAAAACCAAGTCAATTAAAGTAAACCAGGCTGAATTCAAAAGTGCGTTCGACTTTTCACATTATCAAAATAATTAACTCAATTCAAATCAATCCTCAACGGATCAAACTCAGATTTCAAATCTTTAAAGAATCAACTTCAAAACATTATATTTCGCAAGCCGCACAACAATCCAGCCAAACAAACATCCATAACCATTCGAGACAATCAAATAACACACAAGGCAGATACAATCACCAAATACCAATTGTCTCACATCAGTATCCATATGTAATAATTTCAATACATAAAACATAGTTTTTGGAAAGCGCCCCTACCTCAAAACGCAATTCCATAACCCAAACGTCTCAGAGTCCTTTCCGCCTCAACTCGAACTGACGGCAACCAAAACCTCAGCTCCCAGTCACGTTCGCAATAACCATAGCAACACTAATCGCAACATACAATAATCAGGACTCGACCCCACGTTATCAAAACTCATATTCATTAACCGAACACAACAAAATACTAACGCGAGGCTTTCTGAAATATAAATACTTACTGAACTAGCAAAACGAAGCAGCTGCAATTTCAAACAGGCCCGGCAATAGTTCCGGCGGCGGCCAGAAGCTCCGGTGGATCAACTATAAAAACCACGCAGCATTAAAACCGTCTCAAAATCCAAAAAGGCAGAAACCTCAATTAAAACCCTTACCGGAAGAGTGTTCTTCTGCCGTAG